>NC_135871.1:5311102-5373602 GCF_031162955.1 Sander vitreus | reverse complement strand
CTTTTCAGTTAGTGAACATTTCTAAAAATCCTTTTTGTATTGGTCTTAAGTAATATTCAAATTTTCTGAGATACTGAATTTGGGGTTTCCATTAGTTGTCAGTTATAATCATCAAAATTAAAAGAAATAAACACTTGAAATATATCAGTCTGTGTGGAATGAATGTATACATTATACAAGTTTCACTTTTTGAATGGAATTACTGAAATAAATCAACTTTTTCATGATATTCTAATTATATGACCAGCACCTGTTTATAGCAATTGTAAGTCAGCTAAATGACATGTAATGTAATTTCAATACTTACACTGCTAGAGTCACTGTGGCGGTGGATGGCTGCATGGTTTTCAGCACTATTCAAATCTCCAATGAACTCCTCACATTTCTGGCAGTAAAACCCGATTACTGGTGTCAGAAAACTTAATCCTGCAAAGTGACAATAAAGGCATATGGAGTATTTTAGAATGTGGAAGATACTAAAGTCAACAGGAAGCATCAGATTGTCCATAGAGAAAACTGCTTTACCATCCTGTTTCAACAATCCTTCCAGTTCTTTCATCAATGATTCCATTTTATTCATTCTGGCTTGTTTCTCTTTCTTCCGTTCCTCATCATCACCTGCCTGGGAAACACAAGCAAGATTTTACAAAATGAAGCTGTTTGGTCATTGTTTTAAGGCGTTAACTTTATCAATTACATGTTGAGTAGTCAGTGACGCAGCTTGGAAATCCATTACCTTGTGTTTATCAGAGGATGTCTGAGATGTGCCACTGCCATCACTTTTTTCCCGCTTCTCTTTTGTCGCTGAAGGAAGAAGCAACATAATCTTGTATTTTACACCAAAAGCATTAAACAATAATAACAACAAAGAGGATAATTCATCAAGCCAGGTGGATCAGACTTATTGGGTACACCTCCACGTTCAGCCTGTCACATAATCTTATCCTTGAAAATTGGAGAGAAACAGATCCAATATTAACTTGACACATCTTATGATTCTAAATGAGACATGCCTATGAAAATTTGTAACCACACATATTTAACATACACAGTTAAAACCTCTAGCATAACCAAAGTTAATCAAAATAATAAACTCGATCAACAAAGTTGATTTCAGTGTGAAGGCATAGTAAGTAAAAATAAAATATAAAGAAAAAACTTGAGTTGACTTTATTAAATGCAGGATTCTCACCTTTGATCAGCGACTGTAAAGACTCCAGAGCTTGCCGTACATTCGGGTTACTCAGTGCTAAGCCTGCTGCTGTTCGCTCTGAACTGGGACATGCAGGAGACAGCTGCGTCCCCTCCTTTTGCCCCTGCATCTTAACCATAAACTCGCTGATGTCTGTTGTGCCCAGACTTTTTAATATGTTCTTGATCTTCTCACACTCACTGCTGTCCAGATTGGCAGAGGCTACGCTCGAAAGTAATTTGAAGGGGTTGCTTCAGATCAAGCAAATCCCCAAAGCTACTAAATATGGACTTGTTTTGATGATGTTGTTGACTGCCTGAACTATCCATTTCCTGTAGTTTTGCATGTTCTCCAATCTGGGAAAATACTGCAAAACGTGCAGTAGAGGTTTTATTGGCTTGTTTTCCTCCAGCATCTTCATTTCCATACAAGAATGACTCTTCATCTTCAAGCTCATCAGCTTTCAGGACTGCAGATTCCTCCTGACTTTGCGCCTGGAGCCAAGAGAAGTCACTGCCTACTCTGTCATGGGGAAGGAGCATACTGTCATTTTCCAGCGATGTTGAATTCTCATTACGGTCATGTTGTTGCTGATGTCTGTGCTCATCAGGTACACACTCCCTTTTTTTGCTGTCGTCTGAGGCCTGTGCAAAAGAGTTCATAACAATGAAATACACTTTTTACACAATTTAACTGCCAATGTTCATACATGCAATAAAGTCTTTGCAGGTCAGCTTAAGTCTAACCTAAAACTCAGGAGATGCATAAAACCCACACACTACCTGCAATTTTAAGTATTTTATCTAGTGCTTGCAAAAGTTATTTGATAGTTCGCTAAATAGTTAAATACTTGAAATATCTTGTTTGTTTTCATACATCCCAACTTTTGGTGGGAAGTGTCTCAAGGACTGTTTTTTGTGGACGCCATGGTTATAAATAGGGTAATTTGGTTCTGCTTTAATTACTTTAGAAATTTCTTTATACTCAGCACAGCAGCATCCTATCACCTTGGTACCACTTGTTTCAGTCTGTGGCAGATCACCATTATCATCCCACCCACTAAGAGCTGAGGCATCATGTTTTTAAATCAAGTTTCACAAAGTAGGCCACAAGTTAAAAAAAAAAAAAATTGTACCACTAGATTATCTTAATAAAAACACACACTTCTGTGTATGGTTTCATAATTAACACTTTTTGTGCAGATTTAAGCTAATAACCGACTGAAACAAAACATTTTGGAGAATGAATGATAAGCTCTACCTGAATAGTGAGGACGGCATCTTTGAGGGTGGGCAACCGCTCATCCAGTTCTTTGCTGTTCATGACCATCTTTAGGCCTTCTAGCAGACTATTCCCTGTCAGATATTTACTGCTGCTGCAGCTGTGGCTTATTTTTCTCTTTTTGTCTTTGACATAGCTCTTTTCACTACTACTGCTTCGTGACCTGGACCTCCTGACCCGGCTCTTGCTCCGTACATGACTCTTCTTGCTTCGGCTCTGGCTCCGACTCCTACTGCGAGCCCTGCTTCTGCTTCTTGCCCTGCTTTTGCTTCTCGCTCTGCTTTTGCTTCTCGCTCTGCTTTTGCTTCTCGCTCTGCTTTTGCTTCTCGCTCTGCTTTTGCAACGGGCACGACTTTTGCTCCTTCCTCTGCTTGTGCTGGGTGCTCGGCTTTTGCTTCGCGCACGACTCTTGGCTCGAGATTTGCCGCGGCTTCGACTACGGCTTTTGCTCCTGGTCGCATGCTTCTGGAATTCAGGGTCTGATTTTACTGCTTCTTTCAGGACATTAGCCGACTTAAACGCGTCAGCCAGGTTGTATGCCATGTTCCCTTTGAGATAGTCTGGGAGAGGCTTGTTGGCTGCAATGCATCTCAGGAATTCCTCACCAGCTCGGTCACTGAAAAGCAGCATGTGTTTCAAACGACAGCAAACTGAAAATATACATTCAAACATTATCAAACTGTTCCTGATTAGTCTTAATTAAAGCTACAATTGGTAACTTAAACAAAATAACTGTCATATTTGCTCAAACTGTCACTATATCCTTACAGTAGTACATGAGACAGATAATCTGTAAAAAAAAATAAAAAAATAAAACTCACGTTCCTCTGCCTCCTCCTGGTGCTCCTAATGGCATGAATGGAAAACAACCAATCAGAGCCGAGGAGTCTCAGCAGTGTTAACTGCTCATGAACTCTTATCAAACTGTGCTGATAAAAAAAACTAGGAGGCCCTGATCAAATACGAATCAAGATTTTTTTAGTGGCTGTAAAATGAGAAAGATTGCTCCGGCCAGCAGTGCTTGGTTTTGCTCCACTGTTTTCAACATGGCAGACGGGTCACAAATGTTGTCATTTTACATACACTAAAATATTTTTCTGGAAACATTTGAGGCGAGAATTAGACAATGCAGTAACATAATCTTGATTTATTTTTGATCAGGGTTTGATCGCAGTTGACGTGCAGCCATTGACACTGCATTAACTTCTCTGATTGGTTGTTTTCCTATGGATGTGGTGGAAACTTGCAGATGCCATCATGACCACTAGGGGGAGGCAAACCATTACGACAAATCAGTCTCATGTACTATTGTTAGGATATAGTGACAGTTGACAAGTTATTTTTTTTAAAGTTACCTACTGCAGCTTCAACACATACACACATACCTACTGTCCAGAGAATGATGTTGCACAGGAGTGGGATTCCACTGTGGGATCTGAATGTGCGGTGGTTGTGCGGGAGGGACGATCTGCTGGCTGCCTCCCAAACCAATCACTGTACTACGGTCTATGGAGAAGCTGCTACAGTGGGGCTGAGAGTATTCAGAATTCATGTTATAGTGTTGTACAACACAGAACTGCAATAGCATAATAGATACTTTGATTTAATTTACAAATTATAAATAACTTGTAAATCAAAGGGGACAATTGTACAAACCCCAATTCCAATGAAGTTGGGACATTGTGTAAAACGTAAATAAAATCAGAATACAATGATTTGCAAATCCTTTTCGATCCATATTCAATTGAATATACTACAAGACAATATATTGTTCAAACTGATAAACAGGTTTTTTTTGCAAATATTCAATCATTTTGAATTTGATGCCTGCAACAAATTCGCTTTGCATGGTAGTTTTAACTTGCACTTGTAGATGTAGCGGCGAACTGTGTTAAGTAACCGACAATGGTTATCTGGTTCCTGAGCCCACGTTGTAATATCCTTTACATAATGATATCGGTTTTTAATGCAGTGCCGCCTGAGGCATTGAAGGCCACAGGCATTCAATGTTGGTTTTCGGCCTTGACACTTATGTGCAGAGATTCCTCCAGATTCTCTGAATCTTTGATATTATGGACTGTAGATGATGAAATCCCTAAATACCTTGCAATTGTACGTTGAGAAACATTATTAAACTGTTGGACTATTTGCTCACGTCGTTGCTTGTGAACCACTGAGCTTTTTGGGGATGCTTCTTTTATACTCAATCATGACCAATTAACCTGTTCACCTGTGGAATGTTCCAAACAGGTGGGGTTTTTTTTTAGCATTCCTCAACTTTCCCAGTCTGTTGCCCATGTCCCAGCTTTTTTGGAACGTGTTGCAGGCATCAAATTCAAAATGAGTGAATAAATAATAAAAAAACAATTAAGTTTATCAGTTTGAACATTAAATATATTGTCTTTGTAGTGTATTCAATTGAATATAGGTTGAACAGGATTTGCAAATCATTGTATTTTGTTTTACACAACATCCCAACTTCATTGGAATTATGGTTTGTACATGTTCAATATTTTTGAGTAGTAAGTGTACACTGAATGCTTGGCAACTTGAGCAACTGTTTAAATGATCTGTTGTTACAACATAGCGTAAAGTACGATTATAAACTTCCCAAGAAGTCATATCACATTCTACTGTTCAGCTGCATCTAGCAACAAATGACATGGTCAACAGACTGAAAAGCAACATCAACTGAAATAAATAACACTGGCGTACCTGAAATTAAATAGGCATTTTGTATCTATCAGCAACAATCAAGTTACTGTGTAAAGTAGGGAACAATCAGGACATGTGGGTCTATGCTGGGGCTGACATGAATGTCGTCATGGTAATCAACGTCCAAATCAGTATTCGAATGCTTTGTTAGGGGCGGGGGTGCGTGTGTGTAGGCTTAGGTGCGGCACCCTGAAATTGATAGACGGACGGAAAAACATGTCACGGCCTGCCTCACTTCATCCCATCATCAACGTTACCAGCAACGTAACTGGAAGTTTTACCATGTGAGGGTTAGCAACTCGGCTGCAACTATCGGCACGCAAGATGTCGAAAAAGTCAAGCATCTAGCACTCACAAATTGTGTAATATATTGACAAAATGTGATATTGCGATATCGATATTAATTTCGATATTTTTAAGCATATGTAAAATTACAAAAGTTACAGGAAAACGCATCAAAATAGATTCTTAAATTGAACAAGTTTTCTTACAACACAAGGTTTTGTTATTTCAACTGACAGTCATATTGGACTGGTCCAACATGAATAAATAAATAACGACCATGTCTACAGAACAGGACATGTTTTAGTGGTTGTACAGTATAAATAAAGAGAACAGGATACAACTTTTCTTTCGCTTCTCTGATTCGTTCCGTATTGTTGTCTCGATCAATTTCTTCACTTACACGGTCACTCTGTTGAAAAATGCACACACACGTGGTACGCTCCATAGGGTTTGTCATGTAGTGGACCCGTGCGCTGACGTGCACTAACATGTGCAAGTGGCACGGTAACTGGCCAATGAAACAGAACCGGACTCTAAATTACACACACTTAAGCCACACAACCAACAGGACGCAGCACTCCACAATATAAACAAAATAGTGCATACTTATTGAGACACTTTTGATACTGAGTCGATATATCTTGCACTGGGACAAGAAAAAAGCAAACGGGAGACCAACTCCTTATCCCTGCTGCTTTGAAGCAGCCTTCAGACGCAATACAATTACTGAAGCAATTGGCATTTACTGGCATATAATTGTAACATTCCTTCAAATGCACAGTTAAAGTGTGGAGGAGGTGCACATTAGCTACGCCGTAGCTAGCTGTAACCCCTTAACGCATAAATCCAGCTTATGGATGTGGTTGTTAGAGAATGGTAGTAGTAGTACAATGTGTAGCATGTTGCTGAGACCAAGGAAGAGAAAAAACAAAATGGACCAGCTTAAAGAAAGACAGCAAACAGGTTTTCTTATAACTGATATATTTAGTACCACCACTGTTGAATTCCCTTAGACAAATTATAGCAACATGAAGACATAATCATAGGTTAATACACAGTAAATGAAATTAATGACGATGTGCAAAAGTGAAACCCTTATTTCATGTCTCTAAATATATTCAATCAACATTGTATACCCTGATAAGATCTCCTTTAGTTTGTAGATAATGGTTTTAAAAACGATTTACTGTAGCAAAAGTCTTAATTGTGCCTTTTTAGCCAACAAAATGTATTGATAGATCAATGATATTTCATTGACAAGCAAACCTAATACAGAAACTTTCAAATCACTGTTAAAATTTGTTTAACAATGAATCCAATATGAATCTTATAGTTAACAGCAGGGTATAATACATTCATTGGCCCTCATTTATGAAACATGCGAACGACCAAAAACAGGCGTAGGACGGGCGTACGCAAAGCAAGGGATTTATCAATTTGAACGTGAACGTAGGCGGAGGACACACGCTCTCCCTCACAGCTGTTGCCTGGCTCTGACTCATGAAAAAAACAAGTAAAATAAAAGACACTGCATAAACTCCGCTACTGTGCGTTTATTTAAATATAGGTAAACCATATAGGCCTAAGAGATTGCAATATAAGCCTGTATATTACTATTAGGACTATAGCATACATATGTCAAGGATGTATAAATTAAATAAACTTCAGCTGGAGTCCGTTTTACCACGGCAACAATGTTGACTGCATCAGAGAGCTCTTTCCATTCCCCATTCTTTCTACAGCCTTTAATAACAGTTTTCAGGCTGCCAAATCTATAAACGTAAGTGCAAATGAACCTGAGATATCAGGGTTTTAATCTCCACCTCTGAAAAGTGCCGCTTCTCAGCCGGATTACGTCTCGCCATGTCGTAAATTGTAGGGGCGAGGCCTCAACATCCAGACTATATTGGGGCGTGATATTTAAATTACGATCGTTTCCAGCCGCTGCATTTATCAATGTACGACCATTCTTACGCTCTGATTGGTGTGATACGAACGTTTCATGAATCACACGTGAAGCCTGTCGTAAGATGATTTCTTGCGCTGGTTTCTACGTTAGGTTGATAAATGAGGGCCAGTGTGTCTAGCATACGCTCAGTTTCATCTTTATTTCAATTTAATAATTGCACTTGTTGAAGTTGATATTTAAACAAGATGTTAATACTACAGCCACGCTAGCGGTCCTGTGCAGTAAAGGCTGTCCATCCATCCAATAGTTGCTCAAATATTATATTCGGGACAAAGTGTTGGAACAAGGGACTGATAGACCACCATGACTATCCTTCTGGGCCAGTCACATTTAAAATAGCGGCTGTTTTTTAAACATCAAGTTCAACTTCGTTTTTTGTGTGTGGCCAGGCCTTAGCATGGCTAAATATAACAGAAACAGCAGGATTGACACAAGTACCCCAAGCTAAAAAATCAAACATGGCTGCTCCGTGCATCAACACGTGTGAAAGCTGTAGTAACATACAGTTATAAGCACTTCTGTCTTATTTGTGTCTCACTAAATCAGTCTTACACAGTGCTGTTCATCTTCTATCTGTGGACATGTTACGCTGTTTGTATGCACACAAAAAACAGCATAATGTTATAAGCTGGCATTGCTAACAATGTCTGATCTGGCTAGAGCTAATGAAAACAATGAAAATCCGACTTGTGTGTGACGGCATTCCCAGCTTTGGCTTCCAAGTTCCGAGGTAAATAGAACGCAATAATAGAAGCTGGGATTGCCCCACACACACAATGCTCCACTATATCTTTACATAACAAATAGTTTGTTAATTGCTATATTAATGTTCTAAATGTCAAGTACAGAACTTTTATAAAAAAAGGTGACTTTCATGTTTTCCCCACAAAGGCAAACAACCACAAATCAAATGGATTTCTCCATGTCTTAAACAAAGTTAGTTTTGAATGATGCTTTGAAAGCCATGAGGATCCTTTCTCATCTCTGCTTTTCTGACTTCCACAAGCCATTTTGGTCTTCATTGTCAGTTCCGGACCTTCCACGTGTAGCTTGAAAGGAGACACATTCAGAAAACTGTATCTCACTCAAAACAGCATGGATGTTTTTTTTTCGAAGTTTGTATGCGTGTGGAAGCACCAGAGACACAAAATAACACCCCAAATCCCAGAAAGTGATTTTCTCATAATATGGGCACTTTAAGTGTGACTGATTATGCACAACGCTGTGTGGTCCAAAAAACAAACAAAAAAACATCAAAGGTAAACCATTTGGAACATGCTTTTGTCCAAAGTGGCATACAAATAAGGTACATTTGAAATGATAGTAAATCAGTTGTGTACTTTCTTCGGTGGATCTGCAAGCTTTCTTCCTCTTTTTACAGCTACTGTATAAATGAATGCTGGAGAAATCTTTCACGCAGGTCCAATGGCTCTGCCAATCCTTGATTCCTTAATATTTTTACTGCAAAATATGGGAAGCAATGCAAAAGGACATTGCCTATTAAAAATGATTGAACACAAATAAGATAATTAAAAATATGTATCACAATATAATTTCTACTACATACAGTAAATCATACAATATAGAAGCATAAACTTATACAATAGTCTTAGCAAAAAACATAATCACCTTTATTTAAAATTAGAAAAGTCTTAGGTTGCATACATGTTTCAACATATGTAATAGGTGGCATAGAAAATGCAACAACCTACTCTATTTTTCTTTAAAAAGGAAATAAAAAAAATGCTTCTATTGACTTACCCATTTTGATGTAAAGCAAGTACATTATACTGCCAGGTCCACTGTAGCCATGGATGTGTGTGGATGTGGCTTATCCGTACTGTGCTGACAAATTTGCACTGTTTGTCGTCAGGCAACTGAAATTACCTCTGCAGTATGGCTGTCAGGAAAATTGGTAAAGTGTGTAGACAATAGCCAGGATGCTTAGATAAAGTTGCATGCATAAGAAATAGCTATGTGGACCAAAATTCAGTTGTGGCTGCAAACAGCACTATTTGTAGTCACATGCCTTGTAAGTATTTTGTTACTTATATCTTGCCACTTTCACTACTTTCACTTTGACTACTTTCTGACTTTTTTTTATAGTGAGTTGCTTCTCGTCCTATTGATGTAAGGTGCCTTGCAAGGAGCCTACATCATGAAAGCGAAAGCTAAACTGTTACTCACTGCTTGTGTGTACTGTATGTGTTTATCAGTCACACAAGGAGTAACGTCAAGCAGGACAGGTGCACAAGTAACGTAACAAGTAACGTTCCGGCAAATCTGCGAGTTGGGCAGGCAAGACGCTCCGCTTTTGCGATGCTCCCGGTGTGGTATAGCGTGTGGCGGAGGACAGAACAAAACTGCAGCAGACGCACCCAGTGGAAAATCCGGGACATTAGCTAGCTACAATAACAGCTGTGTAGATATATTCAATAGATAATAACGTTACCTAAGCACCAACCTGGAGAATTGTGATCTGCTCTTACTGAATCAGTTGCATTGACTGAAAAATACATTTTGTCAAACAGATCTATCTGAAGAATGGGGAGTGCTAGCTGAGAGCTAGCTAGTGCGATCCATGACAGTGGCATAGTGCAGCACCTGTAACGTAGGTGCGAGCCTCTCAACTGCTGAGAGAGTGCCACTGTGTATGGGATGTGCAAGCTGACTGACAACTGGATTACTTGGCTAACTAAAGAGGCTCGGCAGTTACATGGCAGGTGCCGCTCGCCTACCACAAGCTACAGTCAAGTGAGCCGATGTTTGCAAAAACCCGGTCAAACCAGCCGCTTCTTGGATTTTGATGCTGGTCTATTTGTGGTGTTACTGTACAGGGGCTTGGAGCGGCCAAAAGGATAAAGAAAGAACCATATTTCAGCTAGGGCTGTGACGGTAGAGTTTTTTTCTCTACGGTAGAGAAGCAAAGGGCAACCCCCTTACGAGAGTAGCGCAATTTAGAGCAAGAATGGCAGGGTGCCTTAAGTGAGTGACGTCAGTGCCCGTGTGGTTGCGCAAGTTGAGCGAGCTGGTAATGGAGAGGAAATGAAAGAGGAAAAAGAGATAGCAAAGATGATGTAAAGTGAGTTAAAAGTGAACAATAGAACAACAAGCTTGAACTTCTTGAGACATGGTTGCTTTATCTGTTGTCAATACTGTGGGTAAAGTGAATGGCGTTACCCCTGAAAAAAAAACATTGGCTTAAACCTTACAACACGTTGCAGCCATAGACTGTATACAAATACTGCACACAGGGCTTAAAGTGAAAAAAAATCCTGAGCCTGAAACTTTTTTTTGAACGGAGTGGGGGGAGAGGGGGGAGTCACAGTGTAATATTTCAATATGCACTCCTTTAAGAAGTAAAGTTTTTACTTCTTCAAACCATATGTTACATTAAGAGTCAATGTAAATTTACATATTGCAATAATATCAATCCAATGAATCATTGTGAAGACAAAACTTTCTAGGTATTGTGTTGTTACTTTGGCCAGGTCATCATCAAAAAAGCGAATTAGTACGTTCATGATGTTGTCCATGTTGATATTAGCTGCATCATGTACATTTATTAAAAACGTCGCATTGTATAGCTTTTCATATAGCTAGACGTCTAAACTCTGGGACAAGGCTGTTATGTTTAAATAACTGCCATGCTAATTCCAAACAGACAGCTTTGTCAAGGCAGTTTGGGCTTCAGATAGCTTTTACACAGTGGCCATCGTTAACGACAAATCGTGTTCCGCTATGAATGTGCACACACGTATTGTTGTATCACAAACACGGTCGGTCAGTGAAGGCGCAGTCGCAGCGCTAACGGTCGTTGCTGGTAACGTACTCGTATGACAGAGTGCACGGACCGAAGCTTTGTGACTAGCATCTAATGACTAGCAAGTACTTTCTTACCGCTGATGCCGTACAGTATCTTCCTTGAACATGCGCTGCAGAAGCAAGCACCCGGCTCCCTCAAATTGAGGCACCAAGTGCTAAAACGGCTTCCCGTCTCCACCGTTTTCCTCTTGTCCTCTATCCATGCCCAGCGCCATTTGTTTTTAACTCCTTTCTCAACTAAAGCTGTATCTACATGCTCCCAAGTTTGATAAACTTTGCATCCATTTTTTTTAGCCGCATTACCACGGAGACCACACAGGCACCGCACTCTCGCATTTCGGCAAAGACCCGCCCTACTTTGCACCTGATTGGCTAGAACTTCGTTCATTGGTAGGTGGAAGTTTGATGATTGGTTAAATCCAGCGCATCAAAAACAGATCCCATGTGGACTTTTTAATTTATTTATTTTTCTAAAATAGTCATAAGCCAGAAATCTGACACCAGGCCCGAGTACTTAAGCCCTGTGTTAGTTAGAGCTGCGTTCCTCTCATATGATTGGTAAGTGAAATGAATTGACTCAAAAATAAACCGCATGCAAGTTCCCAATTTCTTTTCTTTTTTTCCTCACGGCCGCACGCCGGAGATATCGGATTTAATACTTTAAGCCCTGTGCACAACAGTGTTAACATTTCGGCTCAATGTGAGTCTTACTGTGTATTGCTTTCATTTACAGCTGCGCTGCTTTCTCTCCTCTCCGTTGATCAATTCCAAAGATAGTTCAGAAAGCTCTATTGTCAAAGTAAAAAAAAAAAAAAAAAGTTTGCTGACGAGTGCAGACGATTCGCAGCACAGCGGTTTGGCAGCTGAGCAGAGATCAGAAAGGGCGACTTGGCAGTCCGCTAACTTGTTGCTCTCTGTACCAATTTAATTTTAATTTGTCAGGATTAAGCTAAACTAAGCTAAAATGTGTCAGCTGAGAACAGAGAAATGTCTTTGCCTTCCCTACCGTGTATTATATTAAACATTACCTGTAGAAATAATTCATAATAATCTGAATTCATAAAGAAATCCCCCATTTATCCTTTTAACTTCTGTAACTTTAGACTTCCATCCTCTTGTGCAAAGCTGAAGTGACAAGCAATTAAGTTTTTTTCTGCATAATCTCTTGATTATAGGATAGAAGACAGTTGATGAGGATAACTAGACAATGTTATTGCTTTCATTATATTTCATATCACACATCTGTTCTCCTGCAACTTACGCAAGCAAAAGGTATTTTTAAATGTGGTGATGATGTCACCACCAGTATTGCAGTGATGCGGTTATTGTCACAGCCCTAATTTCAGCAATAACTTCTCACATTGGATATTACAATTAAAAGCTGATACTATATTCACCTAGCTAGACATTGTATGCACTATTGGAAAACCTTGGCTAATCTTATTATATAAGGTTGAGTTTAGGGATGCCCCGATCAGCTTTTTTGACAACCGATCCGACACCCAATCTTTTAAATACTGAATATTTGCTGATACCGAGTCCCGAGCCGATACTTGTAGTTGCTCAGATAATAGAGCTGCACACAGTTTTTTTGTTTACAAAAATAACTAAGTAAAGAAAGTAACTAAAATATGTCTTAAGCTTAATACATTTAACTTACTGCAGTAAATCTCTCTCAATACCAAAACAGTTCTATTTAGAATCCTAGCTAAACCCCAATCAAAAAACCAAAAGTTCCCCCGCTGGAAAACGAAAACTAAACTTAGTTACGCCTCTTGCGCTTAATAGTCAATCTTTGATTAGTCTCGCTTTGCCAGACCATCTTCCACGCGCTGCGGAGGAGGTTCTGGCTAGTCCACATAACATTCCGGGATGGGAGAAAAACGGTGCTCTGGTTTATTGGCATTTCTTTAAACCAATCATAACTGGCAGCGCTAAGCTCCGCTCATAGCCCTTTCAAAATAGCCTCGGGAAAGAACTTGTTTTGGTGGAACGTGTACATTCAAAGTTGTTTTAATTGTGCGAGAGAAAATTCCAGTCAGATTGGACAGTCTAGCTAGCTGTCTCAATTTACCATGCAGAGATCTGAGGAGCAGTCAACCATAGTCCTCATAAATCCACCAGAGTTTAAAATTCCAACACAAAGAAAGTGGAAAAAGACGGACATCGGCCAAATTCCGCATCTGGCGGAATTTCCTGCGGCACCAGAGCAATTCCGGAAGTCGAACGTCGAGGATATAGAGTCTATATCCTCGACGTTCCACTTCCATTTACCCTGCATAGATCTGAGGAGCAGTTACAACCTGACATTTAGAGGAAGCAACATGCATGCATTATTAATATTCACTTTAGCCTGGATTGATATTATATGAATACAATGGTGTCATGTCAGTCAACCAGTGTATTTCTTCCTAATTTCCCTCTCCAAAATCACTTCAGAAGAGTAATCATAGCACTTACTTGCTTTGGTTTTTGTAAAGCATTAAAGTTCAACAAAGACTGGTTCACATAAGAAAATTCTTTTTCATTTTTATTTTCTTTGTAGATGCACTCCCCTACAAAATCACTCCAGTAGTTGAGAATGATTTAGTATTTCTAAATAGGGCTATTTATGTCCTCTTTTTTTTCATATCGCAGGGAAAAACAATATCGTAATGTAAGTTTTTTTCCAATATCGTGCAGGCCTAGGCCTATAGATAAGATAGCCATCCACAAATACAGTTAAGCTTAAGGATTTACTGTGCCACATTTTAACATTAAAACATGTATAAATATATGAATATGCCAACATGTTTATTTTAAAAGCTTATATTAGTATTGTATGCACCATTAAAGTATATGTGTAAAGGCTTTAGGCCGCCCTACACGTTATTGTAGGTCCAGTTTAATATGCAACTCAATTTTATATGATATATGTAGTAGGGGGTCCCTGCTCCGTTTCTCTTGTGAAGGGGTCCTTGGGCTAAAAAACGTTGAAAACCCTTGGTTTAAAGAAATGTCAATAAACCAAAG
Organism: Sander vitreus; assembly: GCF_031162955.1. NCBI lineage: Eukaryota > Metazoa > Chordata > Actinopteri > Perciformes > Percidae > Sander > Sander vitreus. The sequence goes on along the minus strand of NC_135871.1, from coordinate 5,359,323 downwards.
CGTTTTTCTCCTATCCAGGAATGTTGTGTGGAAGGGCCAGACCTTCTTTCGCAGCGCTGTGGAGAAGACTGGCAATACAAACTGAAAATGAATACTGGAAACTGCTATCAACAGTTGTTGAAACGCATCGAGCAATAAATCACAACACATCGTCTTTGTAGCGTCCATGTTGTTTCCACATTACGACTAAAGCTCCTGAACACACAAATTCGAAAGAACGACTTCCCATCTCGGGGTATGGGACCATCCGAGGAGCACGCGAATGCACCATACCTCTCCTGGCTAGCGTAACGCTCTGTTAGCAACCCCTTGTCTGAATCATGTAAGGCTAGCTAGCTAGTTAGCTAACTTAGCCAGCTGAGCTGTCGTTATTAGTCTGTTGGGTACGTACGCTGATGAAATCCCCTCTTGGTGGCCTGTTGTGGAAAAAATGGCTATCCGGTGGTACAGGTGGCAAGTGTCCAGGGGGAGGACCACTACAGGGCCCTCGGAGTCTGAAAGGAGGGCCATTGGGTAGCGGAGGTCCGAATGGCGGCGGTCCGTGTGCTGTTTTACCTGGGCGGTACATGTTCAAGAGGGGAATACTAACTCCCGTATCACAGAGTGAAAGGGAAAACGTGCTATATTTTTCACACGGCTGCGTATCAGGGTCATGGGTGTATTAAGAGAACGGTAAGGTCCACGGCAGCGCCAAAGAAGCGCCTGTGGCTGCCACCGGAAATATAGTAACACAGGAAGCTAACATCCGGAGTCATTCATTCAGAATAAATGTCTACGTTTGGTCAGTAGTTTAAAGCATGATTACATCAATTAATATCATGGAGCTAATTATTTGTATAGAATGTCCGACATAAAATATTACTTTAAATATCCTTAGACAATAATATTCGTACAAGCAAAAGCCCACTCATTCAAAATAAAAGCTCTTCACGTTTTCTCCTGCATTTATTCAACTAGTGCAGTGCCCGTTGAAAATGTGCCTATATGGAACGGGCCGATTGCTTGGCCTGTGGTATTGCTGCTTGTAGAATTCTTCAAAACCAAATTGTACCCCAAAATTACTTACAGAAGGACCCCAAACCACTTAATATGCAACTCCCCTGTATAGAGGGTTTTCACGATGCGTCATCAGACCCGAAGTCACCATGTTGGAGGTACTCCGCATCACAACAAAGCACAGGCACTGAAGTAGATCCCGAACGGCGTCAAGGAAAATGGTTAATTATTGCTGTGTTTTAGGTTGTACCAATAAGTCAGACCGAGAAAAACATTTGGAATATTATCGACTTCCAAAAGTTATTAAAAACCAGGGAGAGGAATGCCAGAAGTTATCAGAGGAAAGGAGGTGCTTGTGGTTGGCAAAGCTCAACCAGGATCTACGAGAGAAAAATCTGTCTTGTTCGGTCTTTGAAATGAAAAAAAAAAACTATTGAGAGTCACTTGGCTACACCTTGAGTATCACAATGATATCATACAGTTAAGGTTAGGTTGATAAAAGACGTTATTGCATTACTTACTTTGGCCTTCACAACACAACGGTCGTTAATGACTTGGTACTGCGTCTCCCTCACCCATCCACACACCATCTGGTTATAAGCCTCCAAACTTTTGTAGGATTTAAGGTATTCCGCTGTGTATGGGCTCGGCAAGAAAACCAGGTAGTTGACTATATCGGGATATGCAACTGAAGGAAGAATCACTGGGTCGCCATGGATCCAAGAAGAGGGAGCCAACTTGTAGGGATCTGCACTGCCAGTAAACTGTAATTTCTCAAAATATCGCTCCTTTTTTGTGGTCCAAGTCCTTCCATGCCTTTGCATCTTAGACGCGTTTTGATGAGCTTTTCTGTTGTTTAGACAAAGTATTAAAGCATCCAAAGTGCACAATACTCCATTACTCCATTCAGTTGTTTACACCGAGTGCCTCCAATATGGCCGCGCATCCAGGTTACCGCCCAGAACGTGACGTCGGTGAAAACCCTCTATAGCCTACTACTGACTTACAGTGTAGGTTACGTCTACATCAGAGGCAGACATTAGCCGCTTTCCGACCAAGTAGGCTAGTTACAGGAACTGGTTATAGGAAAAGTGCACTTCTAAACAGATCTACTAACTACTCTCCCCCAAAACCGTTTTTTCCAATTGCATTCGCACTGGCGAAGTGGCAATAGGGACTGGTAGGAGGGGTAAGGGAGTGATGCAAGCACGGCAACGGTCTTTATAGCGTTAAAATCAGAAAACAAATGCACCAAAAAAGTATGAACTAAATACTAAATCTAATGTATATAGCATATTTGTCATAATTTAAACAAGTCTCCCGAAGAGAAACGGGTATCTCTCCCCCGCCTCTGCCTGCTGCGCTGTGGACGTGTGTGACTGTGTGTGTGTGTGTGTGTGTGTGACGGCCGGCGAGTCGCAGGACACGCTTGTGGAGTTTAACTCCGAAAAGACAGTTAACCACAGGTTCCCGTTAATCTTAAAGGGATACTTCACCGATTTAGCATTAAGCCTTGTATCAGTAGAAACCGGGTTGTATTTTTGAATGACCGTGCTTCCCTCCCTCATGTCCCCCTGAGAGGGGAGATCTCTGTATTGTGGTTCTGGAAAAATTGATACCGATGACGCAAAAATCGTCATTTTACGTCATCGGTATAAATTTTTCCAGAGGCAAAGGACTACAGCCAGTACTTCCGCATAGCCCATAGGGGGTTGGACGTCGGCTTTTTCCGGAGATTGCCGAGGTAAAAACAAGTTTCAGCCATCTTGAATCATCGCTTAGCTTCACAGCAGAAACAGATTTATTCATGCCGAAGGAAATTTTAGAACAACAATTATGTGCATTCAAACTACCGCACACGTGTACTACCGGGATACATTGGTACAGATCGGAGAATATGCTGGAAACTTTATTGCAGACTGAATACTTGACGCAGCTTCGCCCGCCTGCTATGGAGACCAGTGGTGTTGCTCTAAGCCTCTGGCCGATAAAGGGACATCATCAGCGGGGAACGTTGAACGAGTTTGCGGGTGGAAAACTTACGTTAACCGGCCACCTGTTCCATCAATCCTGCTTGCAAGTGTCCGCTCGTTAGACAACAAACTGGACTACATCCAACTTCAACAGAACTCCCAACGCGAGTTCAGAGATTGCTGTGTTTTTGCTGTGTCAATTGCTGTATCGGACTATCCAGCTAGCTACCAGGCCGGCTGCTCTGTCGCTGGGTAAGACTAGCTAGTGGAGGTGAGCTGTGTTAACACAGACTGCCTGGTGCAGAAATGGGGGTGCTTGTATCCAACTAATTGCTAACTGCTGGTGGAGTTTGTGACTGTTAAATGCTGACCATTCTACATTACACGCAAATTTGTATACTCGGTGATACAGCCCACCAAGCGCTAATGCTAGTAGCTAGCTATGTGTTAGCTGAACTTTACGGCGCATATCATGTGTGTGCACTAAATGTAGCCTGTTTCGTATGTCATTTTCATATATTTTAATTGTGTAACCAATTGAGCCATGGTGAAACGTTGTTTCTTGTATATGGTTGAAATGACAATAAAACACACTAAAGTTGAGTTGACTGTCTCACTGTCTGTCTGTAACAGTAGGCGTGGCTTGGGAGTAGACGCTAAAGCAGCGAAGCAAGTGCATTCTGGGATTTGGTGTCTTTCATCCACGAGGCAAAAACACATTTTCTGGCTTTTCTCGGCCTAGAAGCTACAAATTTCTAAATTTTGTTCACATTTCTACTACATAAGTGACCCAATTTAAAGATATATTCATCTTTCCAACGGTGAAATTGAGAACCGAGACCGGTCTGAGAGACCTCCAGCTTACAGCGGGGTCTCTGAGCATGACTGGCTGAGTGACAAGCTAGCAGCCGGGGCAGGGGCCTGCTGCAGCAAATTGTCAATTCGGCATCAATTTTCGCAAGACTGCCTATATTCGAAATCTAAAAAGTTAATTTCTCGCCTAAAACGTTGTCAGAAGTGAAATTAGTGGTGAATAAGATAGAGAAAATTGTTAAAATTGTCCCATTGTTGGTCTGTCTGTACCGGAAACCCGACCCTCGTTCACCTAGGTTCATATGCTGAAAAGGGAAAAGACCCTGCCCTGAAGAGCTGAAAGAGTTACAGGAACTGCGGCCAGAGGGACTTAAAAATCCCCAAATTGTTCCAGTCCGAACATGAGAAAAAAAGGGTTCTAGGAATTTTATGTTCTAGGAACTGCAAAAATCCCTCCTGATAGAGAACGCTGCATCATAACGGGACTCATGGCAGTGCGTTACCCACCCGGCCCGTTATGAGAGCTAATCAGCACATCTGCGTTCATCAACCACCAGAACCGGACCACGCGCAGAGAGAGAGAGAGAGAGAGAGAGAGAGAGAGAGAGAGAGTGTTGTCTCGTGTCGTTAGATCGTTAACGTAGTGCTACTTTGCACATTTTTGTGAGGTGTATGTCACATTTAAGCTGCCAAAGCTCCGCTGCTCTCTCTCTGTCTCTGGTCCTGCTCACTCAGTGAGGGAGTGGCCAGCGGCTAGAACGGCAAAAGCCAATGTGTGCTTCTTTTACCGACGATATCTTTTGCACTTTGCACTGCACTTACTCGTTCCCGTAGCAAGACACCTGTCAAGTTTCAAATCCATCGGACTAACGGTTCCTGCAATTTATAGATAGATGACATCATGCAAAATGTTTTTTTTTGTTTTTTGCTAAAATCTAGTCCAGTATGTCATTTGGTTAAACCTGAAGCCAAATTATACCGATTGCTGTTCCCCCTAATTCGTCTTGACTTGATACTACAAATGCATTTACTTATAACTTGTGAATTAATGTCAGTTGTGTTATAGATTTTTTTTCTACCTCCGCATATCTCTTTTTTTGTAGTCAAAATTTAAAAGCAGCTGAAAAAATCTAATTTTGCCTTATAACGTTTTGCAGTTCCTTGACTTAGACAATCAGACCACTGAATGAAAAAGTAATAATGTTCTCATTTTAGATTTTATTGCTCATTCACACACCCATGCAAACCTTCCAACATCCATATTTGTATCCACACAAGCTTCCATGAGCAGTACAATATGGCATTTTAAATAAGTAACAAAGGAGATTCCAGTCAAATCTACTGAAACAAAATGTAGACTGGAAAGATGAAGAGGTTTTCAAGTAATTGCCAAATTCAATGAAACTTAAGGATTTTATCTAATGTCAGATACACAGTAGGTGCACCAACACTGAAATCTTAGGACCCTTTTCCTGTCTTTTAAAAAACATAAGGCTAATTAAGTGTCAAAATGAGGTCAAAACAGCAGAGTCCAACTAATTGACTAACCATTTACAGTGTTACATTACCCCACCAGTATGAAAAAGCAAGGGACTACATTACAGCCCTCTGTACTAAAACAATAATTCCCAAACATATGGTATGTATCTCCTAGATCATCATTTAACATTTATGTCAACTTTCAACCATGCTGACAATTCTAAATTGTATGATAAGGCAGTTAAAATCTGTTCACACATGTTAAGGAGTCGATCTTTGAGTAGACTCTGCTGCGATGCCCTTCACTGAGTCTTCAACTAGTGTACTGTCTGCCTTGATTAAAGCCAGCTTGGTTGTAGTGCTGCCCGCCATGTTGGAAGAACTGTTCAAACTGTCCTCCTTGGTTAAAATTCTGGCCCCCTCTCCCTCCCCAGCCTCCTCCTTGTCCTGCTCCTCCTCCTCCTCCACCTCGGCCTCCTCTTCCCCTACCCCCACGACCTCCTCGACCGCCGCCTCTCTCCTGATGCCAACCTGCATCTTTTTGGTAATTGTCATGGGAACCTCCTCCTCCTCCTCCATGGTAACCAGGGTCCTGGAAGCCTCCTTGGTTGTTCCCTCCTCCTCCGTAACCACCTCGCCCTCCTCCCCCCTGATGTCCTCCTGCATCTTGATAGTGGCCCTGGTTGTAACCCCCTCTCCCTCCTCCACCTCCGTCTACCCAGCCTCCCTGCACCTTCCCCCCTCTGCCGCCTCCTCCTCTACCTCCCCTGTCTCCATGTCCTCCTCCGCCTCCTCTCTCATATCCTCCACGGCCACCTTGGGAGAAGTGATCGTAGCCCCCCCTGCCGCCTCCGTGCCCACTTCCACCATAGTGTCCTCCGCCCTGGGGAGCATCCTGACGCTTCTGCCAGGAGGGCATCTCTGGGGGAGGAGGCTCGATCTCACAGGGTCGGCCTCCCCTGTCTGGCACTCGACCCATTAGAACCTGAAAAAAAGGACACACTTTAAAACAAAACGGTTTAAAAGGAAGCCCGCTAGCCAAGTAGCTCAAAGCTCAAAGGAGCGGAGCAACAGAGATCTTCCGATATAATGCCAGATGACCGTAAACGACGCATTTCACTTCATCCGGCGGAAAAATATCAGACCTCCACTGCTCTGCTCCGTGGGGAGATCTGTGTACTGGCGCCACAGAGTGAAGCCAAACACTGTTCATCTAAACACAGCGCCATGACAGAAAGCTGGATTTTAATCAGCAAAATATCCCTTTACGGGCTTCCTTCTTAGGATTGCTGAAGTTGCTGTAAAGTTAGTTAGTAAAGTCTATTTTCGATCTATAACCAGATATTTGTCTGATTAAAGGCAGAGTTAGTAATTTTGAAAAGCAAGCAAGATTTGAAAGTAGCATATCCTCGGGGCTCTGTCTAACCCATCCTCCTGTCCTCGGGCTCCCCCCCACACACAGACGTGCAAAACGTGGAAATGTTTAATTTAAACATCTGCTCTATCCTGCAAGTTTTAACACGCATCAAAGAGCTAAACTTTTGTTTAAACAATACAGAACAGTCATGAGAACATGGACTCACATCACTTATAAACAGAGAACACGATAAAAACAGTGTCTGAATAACCTATGACATAGAAAAAAGTGTTGTGACTATACTGTGTTTAACCTACCTTATTTATGGCACAAGCAGTCTTCTCTCTTATCTTGCCACTGCTTGTACGTAGGATCTTGGAGAAGTCTTGTCGAGCAGCAAGAAGGTGGGCAGAAGAGATTTTACTTTTGGTGCCAAGAGCAGAACGGAGTGGCTTGTAAACTTTGGCCAACTTTTCAGCATGCGTCTGTAATAAACATACAAAAGGAAGTCTTATTCATTTTAGGAAAGCAATACATCAAGTGTACAGTATGTGTTTACAGCATTGTTTTTTTTTGTTTTTATGGAACATGAATGTCAATCATCGGAAGCAGTCATGTAGTCCATTTAGGATGGACCATTTTAATGGTATGGCACGAAAATAAAAAGTTCATTTATTCATTCATATTGCAGAAATCCAAACACACAATACTTTGAGGTACAATGAAAATAAAGCAGAAAGCGGTTTCCATTACAGGCATGCAGAAGCACTGCTACAACATTTTTCAAATAATGCTTGACACATGTAGTTGAACAAGAACAATTGTTGAGGATTTCTCACATTATCGTATACTGTGAATCTTTCAATTTTATGCCCGGGCCACACTGCCTAGCTTTACCTGGTAATGACGGCAACCTTGTTAAATTGCTGCGACTCGCAAGCATGCAGTGTCCACACAGATAGACACTGCATGTTTACATTGAGATTGCCTTTGATAATGGTCAGCTATAATAGAATGTTTAATTTCATTATGTCATTACAGAAGAGGTTAAGATTCTGCCCACAGAAACGCTAGAGGGTTTAATTTTTACACTGAAACAGTAAGTGTTGAGTTTGAGGGTCGATGGTGTTTTTTGCCTCCAACGTCACCTTCCAGGCATAACCATTGTCGCGCTGCCTGAAAGGCGATTTTGGGGGCAAAAAAACACCAAACACCCATTCATTATTTTTTTCCATGTCTGTAACATATTCTACAGATATTGACATTGAAATTGTGATTGACAATATGACTGACGTAAGATCCTTTTAGCCGTCTATTTTTGCTGAGAACTGTGCGTGTCACCAAATGAAAGCAATGCACACGCGGTGCTCAGGTAGGCAGTGTGGCCCAGGCGTTAAGACTGTTGGTTGGACAAAACAAGCTATTTGATGACATCCCCTTGAGCTAGATAACATTTTTCACCATTCATGTTTTATAGACCAAACAATCAAGAAAATTATTATCAGATTCATTGATAAATCGTTAGTTGCAGCCTGAAAAAGATTCTTGCAGAAACACATTTTAATTTGTTTACATGCGTTGAGTGTATGTGTTTTCCTTTCTTACTTTTCCATTCCTTTCCCTATAATAACTCCTTTCCCTCCTCAGCAGGGCAAAGAAGAAACCCACATGGACAAGATGCCTAACTTTTGCTCAATCAAACACAAAGTGTACAAAGACTTCCTGTCTAAAATGCTTTATTTGTGCTCCAGTGCATAGTGCCCCATTTTCAGATTTAGAAGGATACCAAGTTTCCACATACCTTTGCTCTGTCAGACCAACCAAAAGACTGCACTGTCACATCAAGACGTTTCAACAACATTTTTCTTCTCACGTCATACTCATTTACAAGTGCTTGGTTTATAGCTTCAATTTTTTCCTGGCAAAATGAGAAAAAAAAGAAAAAAGAAAATTAATGTAACGGTTATTCACTTGCATGCAGTGTTCCTCAAGTATATTATATTTCTTTATTGTTTTTCTGTATTTACCAAGTGCACAGGTCCAAGGGCCTTCTTCATCAAAGGTTCTCCTACATGATTTGGTGGGACTCTACTTATGGCCTCTTTCAGCTATGAAAAAGGGACAACGTGCAGATGTGTGTATTATGAGTGCATGAATAGACATTTAAAAATATAGATCAAACAGCAGATACAATACATTAAACTACACTGACAAAAGCAGAAATGTGTACAACCAGATGTCTTCTCACACTGACTAAACATGACAGTATGTTTGGACTGAACCTGCTGACAATATTTATTGCATATCATTATCATTATTATTCTATGTTGATGTCACATCATTCCAACTAAAATAGGCATTTACTGTAAGGACAGAAACTCTTTTGAAAACGGATTCACAAATGAAGTTAAACAATCCACAGATTCAGTGGTAGCGGACACATTACAAACCAAATTTTGCACTGTGGACAACCACAGTGTTTTTTGGTAGCTATTGTCAGGAATTTAAAGAATTGAAACGCATGTTTAACCCTTCTTTGAGAGCACATCATCTCTCTGTCAACAGACCTTCTTCTCAATTCCACTGAAGAACTGGAACATGGTGATGTTTGCTGGAGGCTTGGACATGCCCAGTGCCATGCAGATGCCCTTCAGTTCCTGGAACATGGGGCTGCCTGAATCCTGGGTTTTCTTTTCAGGCTTATTTACCAAGATCATCCTTGACGCCTCCAAGTCAGACACCAGAAAGGCTTCAAAGGCAAAAAAAATTGGACTGGTTAAATTTCTAGGATGCTTAGGTTTCAGAGTCATAGTTAAACAGTTAAAATGCTATCTGGCTCAAGAAGTTACCTTAGCACAAAAAAAAACAAATAAAAGTCACTAGAAATGTAATTAAGGGTTATGAAATTCAGCTTAATTCAATTCAGCTGTGTTTTCATACAGGAAATCCACCCGTCAAAGTTTGCTTTCTGCAGTTTCACAAAGGCTGCTGTCAAAAGATATATTCTAAATTGTACGGCTTGTTCTAATATTACTGTAGTAGTATGTTTACATGTTGTGGCTAAAACCACAACTTACTTTCTGTTCATGGTAGAATTGCAAAAAGTAACGCTGTTGCTCTCTGTTTTTGTCAACATGAATAAAGTTGGAATTGTCAATGGCCAAAACCAACTGGTGGTTCAGTGTTTACTTTCAGTCTTAGTGCAACATCGCTGCTGATCAACTTATACGTACAGGATAAGATTGATAAAAAAAATACAAGATAAATAAAAACAGTGTCTACCCAGCTTTGGTGTAGCAGTAAGCCAGAATGCACAATACATGGACACACCTTAATAACAACTTGTAGCCATTTTTAACATCATTACAACTGAGTTTGACAAGTCACAATATCTGTTGTATGAAAAGCCTATTGTATGGTGAAAAATTAAACATTTAATCATCCCAACACTATGCTGAATGCCCTTCAAAACACTGTTGAATGAGAGAAAGCCAAAAGCACCAGCAGAAAAGGGAAACAAGCCATATCATCTTACAAAAACTTAGCTTAAAATAGCACATTATTTGACAATGTACTACTTAACGCTACCAGGTCAGTTGTTCACTTTTCCTTGGATTACAATGCCTGGGTTTCCCCAAGTGAAGGAGTTGTATCATTGCATAGAATGACATACTTTCAGTCATGGTCTAAAAACGGAGAAAAATTACTAAATACCAGTTTCCCAGTTGTAAGAGGTGTATAGGCCTTTGACAGCAGACATGTCAACGTGTTATGGTGGGAAAAGCAACACCATAGTCAATTACAAGGTAATGGCTATATTTAATTTTTATGTGTCAGTTCCAGGGTCCGGGGAATTGTGAATGTTCGCTCACTGGAATACTTAACGCACAATATGTAATTTTCTGCCGATAGGGGTCTCTCAATCAAAACAATAACAAAAGACGAAGTTTGGTGATGTTATGAAGTAGCGTGCGATCATAAAAGGTTTTGTCTTTACCACCATTGCAGTCAGCTTCTCTTGGTTAGGATTCTTTCTGTGTTCAACGTTCAGGAGGTCTCCACCTCTCCAAAACAAACAGACCCACTGATTTAAACCGGTAAAAACACTGAATAAAGTAGTTTCACGTTAAAAATAAGTATTTCCCTGACGTTGTTCAACCGACCTGAGTAAAGATTACTCATCTTGCTTCTTTGACAACTTAAGATCCAGTAGTCCAATGACTAAAATCATTAATTTGGTTAAAATGTATAGTTAAAAATGACCAAGATCTAGTGCGTATCATAAAATGTGGCTTAAAACTGGATAAAAAGTCAATTTATGACAGCTTCTGGCAGACGATGCTGATGCATGCGCAAAGGGGATTGATTCTGTGTAAATACACAACTCAACAAAATATATAACATAGGTATAGGTCGTGTTTAGACATTTTAATGCGGAAAAGTTACATATTAAACTTTTAAAAATGGGACAGAGCTATCATTATAAGCTACCCCTGTGCTTTTCCTGCTATAAACAAGTCAAAATGTCTGCTGTGAAAAAGTTCTAGGAGTTCTTTAAAGGGCCTTCACGCTCAGGTGTTTTCAGATATCGCTAATTACACATCTGCTCAGGTGGAGGTTTGCACACAGTTAAGTGAGTAAACCCAACTTCATGACCTAAAAGTACACTAACACTAGCATTTTGCTAAACAAAACTACCCTGCATTTAGCCCTGAAAAAGGTTGTGATTGCAGGATGCCGACATACATGAACATAGTAAACAATCTGTGAGAGCGATGCTAAAGTTTGAAGTGTGGTAGTGGAATATTGTACTAAACTAGGGGATGGCACTAAGCTAAAATAATGACTTGTCTATTTTCCAATGCAGCACATCAGTTTTTCTAAACAGTTGTGTGGGCTTCAAATAAGAAAAAACTGGGAGAGGGTGCTTATAATTGTCAAGGGGATGTTTCTTTTTTCTGAAAATACGTTTGAAAAAGTGGAGTGTTATATTCAGAGTCTAGACTTTTATATGTCTATATACATTCACAACAGCAGATGGCTCCAAACAGCGAGCCACCTGACAGTGAGGAGGACGTTCCATATTAGGTTTTCTGAGAAACACAATGGATTTCTGCTCAAAATGTTCCCGAATATGACCACAAGTTGTTTCACTGCACATACCTAAACATAGAAAGTAATCTCAAATGATGTAACAAATTAGAATTGTCTTTATTTTTAAACTCTCATAAATTAATTAAATAAATATTTTTCTTCAGAAGTTTGCTGAACTTTTCAATATTATCCAGGGATGACTCCAATTACAAACATATAACATTTGAAGGTATTTTACTGTACAGTTTTTGAGAACCTGAACTGAGTAACCTATAAAAAAAGAATGCGTTTCAGCGGTCAATGTTGGATTTCTTTTAGTCGGATGTGCCATCTGGGACTCAGTAAATAAGTGTTTGGGTGCAGGTTCAAACTTTTTTGTGCATGCAACAGTGCATGTACACAGAAAAAAAGTATTTCAAGCCCTGATGACAGTGCAACACTTCATCATAGGTGGGTGTGGTATAGGGCTTTGACTCCAAACTTCGTTATTCGAATATAATTCGAATATTAAAAAAAATAATGATATTCGAACGAATATTAGGCAGCCCTTAATATGCAAACCTGTTATGGGCATTCTTTTTTGTAAATGTGTTTGCTTGTAAACGTTTTCAATTCAGATTCCGAGGCTTTTTCAAGCATTTCAAAATGTAACTCACTCTCGGCCGTGGCTCGGTAGCGTTGCATTTCCCCCGACTCATTTCCTGGCTGACTTTTAATTTTTTTAAAAAACTGTTGTGGCAGTGTGTTTCTTTTTCTTCTGGAAACATCATTGCCTGCCTATTGACATTGACTGATACACTGCCCTCTGGTGGACAGAACATTTACAACTTAAGTTTGATACCAATGTAAGTCTTACTGAAGGCATTTAATGGTCAAAATATTATTAATAAATATTCTAATATATTCTAATATTAATAAACAAACGAACTTTGAATATGATTTTTGGGCAAATGTCAAAGCCCTAGTGTGGTACAACAGTCCACATAAAGTGCAACAGACTTTAACCTCACAGGTTAATGCAGCAATGCTTTCCTTCAAAAAAAGATTTAGGGTTGCGTTTGAAACTGAGATGGTGCAAAGTGCTGTTATCATACTAATGAGCAGCAGACAGTCGGTCCTGTTGAGGAACCTCTGGGTGATGTCTCCACTGGTGAGGATAGAGTAGGGACAGGCGAGCTCTGACAGCAGGCCACTCATCTCCAGCTGGAAGCCCTCTGCTTCGCTTGGACCTGGCAGGGTTAGAAGGAGAAACACACCAAACACGATGTCAGAAGGCAGGCTGGGTAAATCTCACAAATACCCAGTCTAAGAAATACAGTCAGCTACAGTATCTGTGTCAGCACAGTGTTTCCCGTAGGAATTCTTCCAGCAGCAATGATGTGCAAGTTTTATTTTGCGATGCCAGAAGATAGTTCTACCCATAGACCAAACATGCAACTTCTCAATGCCGAGGAAGAATTGTAATTGTAAACTCATATGTCTTATCAAATATTCATTTATACAATCCCTGAAAAGAAAGACAAACAACAACAAATGTATTATAATGAAACAAAGGTTTAATATCCTGTAAACAATTTGATTCGGCTGGCAAAATATTTACTCACATGTAGATCTCCTTATTTTACTTCTTAATTTCAGTTTTTTTTTTAATCAGTATTTGTGTCATGTTCTCAGTTGAACTGTAACAAACTAATGTCATGTTCTACAGATGCCTGTTTTAACTTAGAATTCAATAAAGTGAGAAGAAAAAAAAATCAAAAAATGAAATATCCCCGCCCTCTTCTACCATTGGTTTAAAACGCTAATTAATCCAATCGAATTACTTAATAGCCCACAAAACCCAAACCATAGCATGTGCCAAGAATAGATCAAATGTTTTCACTTCTTTGCCATCGTCATCAAGCTTTAGCTTGCAAGAAAAGGGAAAGATACTAGTAAAATCATTTTTAAGTGCATCACTTCTGTTACTATTCAAATTGTTCTAATAATTCTGCAGCAGGAGCAACTTTACTTAACAGTGATAAAATATGTCTTACAGTTAGTGGCGTGGACATTCTCTTCCAGCTTGCAGTAGAGTCTAAGCTCTGAGACTATCCAGGCACAAAGCTTAGTAAACTCAGGGGAAGCTGCTCCTCTGCTCACAGCAGAATCCAGAGCTCCTTCCTCCAACAGAGGGCCTTGGTACCTACAGTGACATACATAGTTCATATAAAACACTTTTTCTTTTTACTTCATTTCGAACATTTAAAATAAAACAACATTACATACATTTTTATATAAAAAAGAAAAGAGGAATTAATAAATGACATAAAACAACATATTATCAACAACATACCCTTATCAGTAACGTTACAGCTTGGCAGTAAAGATAAACAATACTGAGGCTTGGTTCAAGAAGCAGAGCGAGGTTTACACTAGCCGTACAGACTTGTCTCGGGACATTACTGACCTGTGAGAAGCTACACGATATTTCAGCATAGTAGGTTAATTAACCAAAAAAGACTTGGCATCGATCATGGCAGTCATTTTTAGAAAGTGGGGCTAGAATTGGTTAATAGAAAGGAATGTGTTGGAGCTAGCCTGATATAAATCATGACGGAAGCAGCTTCTGCTGACGCAGCTTGTGGCACAACATGATTACAACCAGTCTGTAGGTCTATTAATACCGGTACGCACACAGATAACTATGGTTCACATACATAGCAATGAAAAAATGCATCACCGTCAGACTGGAATAACCGTTAGCTACAACAGCAAGTTAGCCGTTTTGCTAAAGCAAGCTACACTGTAACGTTAATGTGCTGGTGGCTAAAATAGGAAAGACTGGCAAGGCTGGTCATTGGAATGCCAGCTTTCGCACATCATTTTCATACAAAGGCAGACATATCACGTTTTTTAACTTACCCTAAATCTTCAAGAGAGACGAGGATGTCATTCTCCATCCCAATGATCTATTCTTATGCTCTAAAATCACGTACTATATTAAATAGAGTTTTCACATCAGCAGCCAGCTCAGCTGATACACGTTTGACTTATTCTACTACTTCTTTGGATTTATTGGTGGTTGGCAAACCAATTTACAGATGCTTTACCGCCATCTAGCGGACTCCAATCATGGATGTATTAAGACTCCAATGTGGAGCAGTAGAAAGAAGGCAGTTAATTATTAAGAAAAACTTTTTTTTAATCTTTTTGTACAATGACAAATTCCAAAACACATATATACCAGGGGTCAGGAGGTACATAAAATGTGAAAGAGTAAAAAAAAAACAAAAAAAATATAACGGAAAATACATTAAATAATTTAGCAGTTCATGCAATTAAGTAATTTACAAATATCAAGAGTCTTTAAGGCTTTAGGGTTTGTAGAGTGCTGAATATTTTGTATGTATTGTAGCATTTCATTCATAAAGATTTTAAATACAGGTTTTCTGTTACAGAATTTACTTTTGTGAATGTGAAATTTGCCGAGATAACGAAAAGATTGATGATTTAATACTGTTTTTGTTTTAGAATGCAGACATCATAAAACCAAACAGCACATCTTTGTACATCAGAGAAAAGTTGACAGAAATGTTACAGATAATATATAGGGCAAAGTCTTTCCAAAAAGTGACAGTATTAGGACAGCTCCAATATACGTACATATGGTTGTTTCACGATCAACTCCACAGAAAGAGCAGTCAATGTCAATGTCATTTTTCCACCAGATATTTGAAATAAATCTTCCCCAGTAATGGGTAACATATGGGATGGTGAGAATGTCCTTTTAAAAGAAGGATCATCTGTTTCAGGTTGAAGGGCTCGATAAAAGAAATATTTTCCCTATTATTGTGTCCTTCAATGACAACAGACAAGGAGAAGGAAGTGGTTCAGTGTTACCTCTAAATAACATCATTACACCTTTTGGAATGGCATCCATTACAATAGCAAACTCTTTTGGGGTGACAGGGATGTTAAAGGACACAAAATTCGGAGTAATTCATTAGAAGACCATCTGCATTGAATAACTGTTTGACAAATAGAATATTATTGTGAAACCAAAAATAAGGATTTGTTTTTGAATAAAATGTCACTGTTATTCCATATGAGATACTTATGAGGAGAGAAACCGTGTTTGTCATTAAGAGACCAAGCTGTTTGTGGAAATTAGCTAATTTAAGTGGTCATTTTTCAATGTTGTAATTGGACAGAAGCAAAAAGGGAAGACCCCCTAATTTAGAAAACATGTAATTTGGAATAAAATTCCAAATGGATTCTGGGTAACAGAGACATTTTCTAATCCAGCTGACTTTAAAGGTATAGTTCAGGGTAGTAACATCTAAAAAGTTAAGTCCACAAGATTCAATTGTATTCATCATAACAGTATTTTTTTTAATATGTTTTTAGTTTTTCCTGATAAACTTGAATAGCATTTTATCCATAGACTTACAAAAAGAGGAATCAACATTTAAAGCAATTGCAGCATATATTAGCCTGGATATACCTTCAGCTTTTGTTAATAAAGTTCTACCTCTTAATGACAAGTCTATCTGGAGCCAAAGATTGCATCTTTTCTGAGTTTTATTGATAATGGGGCTAAAGTTCAAATTGCATCTTTCATCTTTAGTTGTAGTTATCACAATGCCTAAATAAGTTACCTGAGACTTCACGGGAATGCCATATAACGATGTATGTTCACACTGTGTAATGGATAACAGCTCACACTTCGTAATATACAGATAAAGCCTGATGCTGCATGGAATAACTGAATGTGCTGAATTGCAATAGGAATTTGGTTTGAATCTTTCAAAAAAAGTGTGGCGTCATCAACCACCTGACTTATAGTAACTTGTCTGCCAGCAAGATAAATACCCTGTATATTACTTTCATGAATTAATGTGGAGAGGAGTTGGGCAGCAAGGAGAAATAAATAAGGAGAGACCGGACAGCCTTGACGAACGCCCCGCGATAACTGAAAACAGGGGGAGGTACCATATTTAAGTTTGATTGAAGCATTACTGTTAAAGTATTTTAAAGCCCTCCATAATCTCGCTAATCCATACCTCTCTGAACTCCTTCAGCCCTACACTCCATCCCGAACACTCCGATCATCCTCTTCCTCACTGCTTTTCACTCCTTCTGCCCGCCTGTCCACAATGGGGTTTAGAGCCTTCAGCCATTCTGCTCCTCGCCTTTGGAACTCCCTCTCCCGCTATCCATCCGTACCATAGAGTCTCTACCCACCTTTAAAACCTCCCTCAAAACCCACCTTTTCCGAAAGGCCTACCCCACATGACTCCACTCGCCATCAAAATAATGGATAGATTGCTTTATTTTAATTTTCTATCTCAATCTTTTAAATGTGTTTGTTTTAATTTAATTATATTTGCCTTTTTAACTGTATTTTTGCTTGTTTTAACTGTAAGGCGTCCTTGAGTGCTATGAAAGGCACCCACAAATAAAATATATTATTATTATTATTAGGGCCCGAGCAGTGAAACTGCAAGGACCCTATTGTTTTTGGTCAGATTATTATTATTTTTCCGAGTCCTTCGTCGCATTTTTGAGGGGGTTAGAATGCACGAAAACTCACAAAAATTTGCACACAACTGGTGAAAATTGCAAAGATTCAAAAAAATATCTCATATCCACCACTAGGTGGCGCTTTTGCAAAAACAAAGCTTTTGGACCTATAACTCCCAAACCGTACATCGCACATTCAAAAACCATATATTTTCGCGTTCCTTGGATCCAGCTGAATCTCCTGATATAGGCCACGCCCATTTCCGCCTAGACTTTTATGCGTGAAAAATCGCAATTTATCGAAAACCTACTTTGCCGAAATCCTCCTAGTCCGTGCGTCCGATCTGCATGAAACTTGGCAGGTAGCATCTCCAGACCAACCTGACAAAAAGTTATCCAAAGAATTTTTATAGGATAAAAATTGCGCATATTACGCACAAACAAATTTGTGTAGCTAAACACCAACTTTGCCATATCTCGACCAAAATAAATGCTATCAACGCAAAACGTAAGATTCTTGTTTGCCATGACCCTCTGGAGGTGGCCCACACATTTTACAAAAATTGGCCACTAGGGGGCGCTACAAGTACATAAAGTTTATACCTCATGAACGGCTCATCTGAATTTTACAAAATTTGATGGGTACCATCTAGGGCCACTTCTGAGGTCAACCCCACAGTGGGATACTGATTGATCGAAGTGGGCGTGGCCTATGGGACCCACGTTTGGATTCACCACTTACACTACGATGTGAACAACTTTAAATTTACAGGGTAGATGTACAATGGGTCTTGGACCTCACCTACCAAAAATTACACATGTGGACCACTAGGTGGCGCTATAATTACGTCAAACGTGTTTTTGCCTATAACTCCCACATTACACATCGCACATTAGAAAGCCTTACATCCATGTGTTCTTTGAATTAAGAATTAAGAATTAATATCATGCAATGGGCAAAACCAACTTTTTTGAACTCGTCCTAGGCCATGTGACCGATCTACACTAAACCTGGTAAATAGCATGTCCAGATGGACCTGACCAAAAGTTATCAAAAGAATATTGCTACGTTAAAGTATGCACATTTGACGACCAAACAAATTTTCCTAGCTAGCTACCACACACATATCATATCATATCTCAACCAAATTAAATGTTATCAGCAAGGAACTTGAGATCATTGTTCAACATCCCACTACGACGCTCTGTACCAAATTTGGCAAAGATCGGCCTTTAGGGGGCACTATAAGCAACATTTATTTGTTTTGGCCAATAATGCAATGCATTTAAATGGGAAATTTGCAATTGCATTATCTCTGCCACAGTAAATGCAATCAACACGAAACTTGTGATGCTAGTTTGGCATGCCGCTCTGAGGGTCTTTACTAAATTTGGCAAAGATCGGCCATTAGGGGGTGCTATAATCAACGTATATGTGTTTTGGCCCTTTTACTCAATGTTAATGACATATTTGCAATGGGAATGTACCACAGACCTTGCAGCTCACACTTCTCAATATTTACTGATGTTTGCCTACTACCGTTAGGTTTTGGTTTTCACTTTTGCCTGCTCCTTTGGTTTTTTACAATAAACAAACTTCTGTCAGCCACCTGACAAAGTTTCTATAACCTTCACAGTGGACGAATGCAACTCTTTTCTCTCACTTTTTCAATCCAAAATCAATACCATTCATAGGCGCCGACGAAAATACTGAGCACCCACGTGTGCCAGACTGTCAGTAGGCTACATTCATTTACAGTTAAACATTGCAGTTGGTGCTAAGTGGAGAGTCTGTCATAGTGTGATTGGTTATGTCGGTGGCATTGATTCTTAATTTCCCATAAAGCTGATCGCGGTAATGTGTCCGTTGAACTTTTCATCTCCAATCCTATCCGTATATCATTGTTAAAGGTAGTCTGTATATGCATGGAGATGAACTGTTGACCGCTACATTTGCAACGGCGTCGTACCGCAGACGTCGCGGCTTGCGCCTACCGACGTTTGCCTCCCAGCCGCCTGGCTTTGGGTTCCGCTTTCGCGCGCTCCCCGGGGCGTCGGGGGCGACTGGCGTGGGTGGCTTGGGCCCCGTCATAACTGCTTGCAGTTCTAGTTTTTGTTTTGGATTCTCATTTTACTTGCGTGTTTTACTTTAATACATTTAGCATTTTTGGAAGGAGCCTGAAAACAAGAATTTTAATGCCAATTATTGCGTCACTGTAATTGTTAAAAATTATTAAGATATTGTAAGATTTACAAATTATTTATATATTTGAGTTAATCTAATCTGTTTATACAGTTTACTGTTTACATATTTGGGGTTAAACAGTCAGTACTTGAACATGTACATGTTTAAAGGGATATTTCACCGCTGGAAAGATGAATATGTATTTAAATTGGGTCATTTATGTAGTAAAAATGTGAAATAATTTTAAAAGTAGTTGCCTTCTAGACCGAGAAAAGTATTTTTTTGGCTCATGTGGATGAAAGACAACTCCCAGAATGCACTTGCTTCGTTTCTCTATGAGGCCACACCCAAACCACGCCTACCGGTTACAAAGGACAGTCAAGTCAAGTGGGTTTTATTGTCATTTCAACCATATACAATGTATATAGTGAAACGAAACAACGTTTCACCGTGGCTCAAGTGGTATTACACATTTAAAATCTATAAAAACGACATTATATAAAAATGACATACGAGACAGCCTACATGTAGTGCACATACATTGTAGACTATATATAAAGTTCAATTACTACTTAAAGTAGAACATTTCAGACAGACAAGGGACAGGACAGACAACAAAAGAAAGGGCATAAGTAGAGAGCAGCATTTCTATCTGCTCGGAAGGCTAGCAGGCCTGGTAGCTGGATAGCGGAGTCCGGTGCACTGTTGTTTAGCCATGTTTCCACAACAACAAAAACACAGCAGTCTCTGAACTTGCGTTGGGAGTTTCATTGAAGTTGGATGTAGTCCAGTTTGTTGTCTAATGAGCGGACATTTGCAAGCAGGATGGATGGGACAGGTGGCCGGCTAGCGTTAGCTTTCCACCTAGCTCGAACTCCTGCCCTCATTCCGCGTTTCTGTTTTCTCGCACATCGCTTTCGATGTCCCCTTCCCCGGCTAGCGGCATCAAGAGACACCGCAGGCTGAGGTGCTGGTCCCGTAGCAGGCGAAGCTCGCATAGTGTGTTGAGTATTCCGTCTGTAATAAAGTTTCCTGCATATTCTCCAATCTGTACCAATATATCCTGGTGGTACACATGTGCGGTAGTTTGAATGCACATAATTGCAAGGTTGCTGCAGAAGAGAGAGCCTGTTAGCTTAGCTTCAAGATGGCTGACACTGTTTGGACCATATTGGCGATAAAGCAGGGGGGTGTTTTAGGGCGTGGCTATGATGTGATTGACAGTTCGCGGCCTGTCAATCATGAATCTTATATACTGTCTATGGGTTTAGCAAAGCTTATCCATGGCACGTAAACTTGGGGGTTGACCAGCTTTTGTCTTCGTGACTGTGACACTAGGTCACCTAATAATATCTTGTTCAACGTTCGGTTGTACGACAAGACACTCAAAGGAGTCGGCAGTTCAATTTTTCCGGTAAGTAACGTCCTTCTAAAAAAGGGTAACTACCCTTCTGAAAAACAGCAACTACCCTTCTGAAAAACAGTAACTACCCTTCTGAAAAAGGGTAACTAATCATTCGTTACCCTTCTGAAAAAGGGTAACTACCCTTCTGAAAAACAGTAACTACCCTTCTGAAAAAGGGTAATTACCCTTCTGAAAAACAGTAACTACCCTTCTGAAAAAGGGTAATTACCCTTCTGAAAAACAGTAACTACCCTTCTGAAAAAGTGGTGACTAATCATTCGTTACCCTTCTGAAAAAGGGTAACTACCCTTCTGAAAAACAGTAACTACCTTCTGAAAAACAGTAATTACCCTTCTGAAAAAGGGTAACTACCCTTCTGAAAAAGGGTAACTAATCATTCGTTACCCTTCTGAAAAAGGGTAACTACAATTCTGAAAAAGGGTAACTACCCTTCTGAAAAACAGTAACTACCCTTCTGAAAAAGGGTAACTACCCTTCTGAAAAACAGTAACTACCCTTCTGAAAAACAGTAACTACCCTTCTGAAAAAGGATAACTAATCATTCGTTACCTTTCTGAAAAAGGGTAACTACCCTTCTGAAAAAGGGTAACTACCCTTGCCAAAATTGTTGCTGCATACCCCTCTGACACTGGGTAGTTGCGCACCTGCTAGTACCTTTGACTTTTTGGGGATTTTCTGTTAGTTTTTTTACTCAAAATTATATGTTGTATGCTTATGAGTCACGTACCGTCTGGTTAGCCTAAGGCAGGTCTAAAACTCTTTACGGATTTTTCCAGACGTCAATGGGAGAAATGAATGGGAAATTTACTTCCGGAACCCAAGGTCTCTCGGAGGAGGGGCGGGAATGACCAGAGCCTACAGAAGGAAGACCTGGTGTATAGAGCAGCGTATTTGGCGCCATTCATCTGGTTGTGGAAAACAGATTGCATTGACCACATCCGAAGTTCTCAAATGTGTTCTGATTATAACGATGCCAGAAAATCATTTTTGGTTCAGCTTCTTCTGCTGAAAGGACAGACCAACTTTTAGCACTTTAGCAGTCATTGGTATTTAGAGGTTCAAAATGTGATTTTAGTTTGTCTGTCTTTAATTTTGCAGTGTTACTGTGATATATGTATGGCTATAATTGTCTTTTTAGGCTAATAGCCAATGCTAGCAGCAGGGTTACCCCTGAGTGTACCCCTATGGTTGGTTTATGCCTTAAAATAATGGCCAGGATTTCCGGGAAAAGGTACAATATGTGTGCCTCCATTTCAAAACATCACTGCAGGTTGACTGTTTTTAGCAGCAGAGGTTGATTGTGGGCAAGAGGGCGACAACACTGTCGTGGTTAGCTCGCCGAAACTCTACTGCCGCTGTCTCAGCAACGTTAGCTAATGTCCGCTAGCATACGTACAGGCTAACTATAGCCAGTTAGCTTTGTGTGTAACGTAATAAAAACCCACCCATCTCGTAGGAGCGAAGCTTAATATTTCATTCAATAAAATTATGGTACAAAAGGAGCACTAACGCCACAGGTCTCATGTTGACAGCATGGACGCAGATATAAGAAACTCCGAAGTCGTAATATTGGCTAGGCTAATGCTGTTGTGCTAACGTTAGCAAAACATCGGTGTAGTTTAGCTAGCAGTAAAAAACTTATCTCCGTCCGGACCTTTAACTGTCTATGTGTACCCTGACAGGTAGATATCACTTAGCTGAACAACTGAACAAGCTGCAACTTTTCTGATTGATACAATGGGAGCCTGATTCTTGCATATGACCCCAATCTGCCCTTCTTATGGCTTGAAGCCATAACCTCCGCCGGTTTTTGGCAAAAGCATGCTTCCCCCTAGGTATGTTAAACATCAGGCACCCATCACTGGCTCTGTTTGTACAATTAACCGCGCAACAACACCTTGGCATTTTGACTTATGCTATGCTGCTACTACTACTAGCTACACGAAACACGTCTTCTTTCTGCTTCCCGGTTGCGTGCGCAAGCAGTGATGACGTTGCAGAGAAATCCATGTATAGAATGGACCAACAGATCCCGTTGCTCTGGACGGAGACCAGTGAAGGCCATTAGAAGCACTTTTCCGGTGAGCGCTGAGCGTTCCTCTAACTGAGCTTGAAGATGTAAATGTGACGTGAGCAACCTGTCTGAAAGTTGTAAGTCTTCTGGTAGCTGTGCCAAGAGAAATCTCAATCATTCCGAATATTGCAGAGACGGAGAGCGTAGGTATATGTAAGGAGATAACATGGACACAGGCTAATTATTGCTAACTAAAATGCTAGTTAACATTAGTAATTAATAGGGCTGTCAAAATAACGCGTTAATTTCGATTAATTAATCTGAGAAAAAATAATGCGTTAAAAAAAAAAACACAGATTAATCCATTCCATATTGACGTTTGACCCGGAGCCGTTCTAGCCACCATTCAACTGTAAAATGAAGGAGAATTAAAGTGAAAGAAAGAAAGAAAAAAAGAGAATGTGCTGCCTGGATCATTAATTGGAACATTTACTTGTAAAAATCTATGGAAATGTTGGATTCACACCCCATTTAGCCCAATGTTAACATAAATCAGTTTGGTATGAACACTTGGACTAGCCAGAACTGCACTGGAGCTCAGCAGAGAAGATATTGTCTCACTCAGGAATGTGCAGGATGATTGATGACCAAAGGTCAAAAGTGAGGGGGGGTCACCCTTTTTTAAATACAAACTGGATAAAGTTTAAACAGATAATTAAAGAATGAAATTAAACTATGTAAATAAATAATAAAAATATGTATATATATATATATATATATATATTAGGGCTGTCAAACTAACGCGTTCATTTCGATTAATTAATCAGAGAAAAAATAACGCAGATTAATCCATTCCATATTGACGTTTGACCCGGAGCCGTTCTAGCCACCATTCGACTGTAAAATGAAGGAGGGAGACGAGAATGTGCTGCCTGGATCATTAATTGGAACATTTACTTGTAAAAATCTTCTTCCTGCCAACCCTGGCTACCGAAATCTGGTGCCACTGATATGTCTGCGCTTCTCTCTGATGCTCTGAAACAGACGATACAGGCAACACAAACACGGCTGCACGTGATGCTAGTTAACACTATACTCGACAGCAGCTAACGTTAGCCTACCGCTAGCTAGTAGCTGGATTAAACACGGTTACAATGCTGACAACTAACGCTAAACGGTGTAAAGTTTGACTGTGTTTTACTGTAGAGGATTCAACACCGGTATGTAACAATCTGCAGCTGCCATCAGAAAAACAACACAGACAGTGCGTTCAATGAAACTGGTAAACCACAGTCTCGTGGTGCATTCAAAGTTATTGTTAAATGTCCTTTTCACATCTGGTGGTTGTTTTTGTCGTTCAACAGCAATTTACTAGTGAATTAAGTTATTGTTATTGTTATACATTATTATTAAATCATTTAATTTTTACCATATGGCCTTAGCAATAAACAAGCCGTTCTTTAATGTCACCGACTGTTGTTTAGTACCCTTTTTTTTTCTTTTCTTTTTTTACTTTCTTAAAAAATGTCGGTTCAGGCACCATTAATTATGTATGCGATTAATTTCGATTAATTAATCACAGACTATGTAATTAATTAGATAACATTTTTTAATCGATTGACAGCCCTAGTAATTAAACTTAAACAGCTAATGTGAGCCCAAACTGCCTGCGAGCTTCTTCTGTACTACACGGTAATTCCTCTACTATGCGACAGTAAGTTGCGTGGTTATGACACAATCATTAGCCTATTTTTACAAAAACATCTGCTACGGAGCCATAACGTGAGATACAAGGTAATGGAACCTTTTATACATTGTTGTGTTTCTTTAGAAATAAACAATGGACAAATAAAGTCTTTAAATGCTTCAGATGTAAAGTTATTCGCTGTCAAAGTGATGTCAAAATGAATGGCAGTCAATGGGATGCTAACGGGGGGTGAGTGCTTGTTAGCATCAAAATGGCGCCATAGGAGGTACGCGTTGTGAGGAGAAGCTTACCCCCTTGGTTGTGAGGAGAAGCTTACCCCCTTGCCACAAACCAATGGGTGACTTCACACATGCTCTGTCCATTAATATTAACAGTCTATGGTTTATGTTTTTAAGTTAGAAAAATATCTGAAACGAACACTATTAATCAACTAAAAATTGATGGCATGGTAACTGATGATTCAAAACTTATCTCAAATTTTTGCTCCACCTTCTACAAGAACTTGTACACATCAGATTATTCTGAGAGTGACACCCAAAGCTTCTTTTAATTTATTACGAGATATCCCCCAACTTAATGAGTCAGATAGAGATATTTGTGATCTTCCTTTATCCCTAACAGAAGTCAGTAATTGCATAGGGCGTCTTAAAGACAATAAATTGCCTGGTACTGATGGGTTAACTTCTGAGTTTTACAAGTTATTTTCTTTGCAGTTAGCTCCCTTTTTACTACAAGTGTTCAATGAAAGTATTTTAGCTAATATTATAAAGGCCTTTATTATGTATATCTATGGTTTGGACATTCTTTTTTCTTTTCTTTTTGCTTTCAAAAAGCTTTATTATTTCAGTACAGAAACATACAAACATTGAAAACATTAAATGCATACATACATTCAAACATGGGAAAGGGGCGCATGAAATTTACATTCAAAGAGGTTGAAAGGCATTGTAAATGTTTAGAGTCCGGATGGCTTTCTTATATGTCAGTCCTTTTAAAGTTTCAAAATATAAGTTTCATGTCATTTTTTAAATTGGTGGATATTCAGTTTCCTTTGAGACCATTAATGGATATAAAATTTTCCAAATAAAATTAAAAGATTCAAAATGAAAATATGGCATTTATCCAAATCATTTCCTTCATAGTGAAAAATCATGTCTCTACTTTGTAATTTTATCCTAGAGCCACACAATACATGAAATACATCCTCCACATCAATCCAGAACAATCTGACATAAAAACATTCACAAAACAAATGCGCAATGGTCTCTATGAAAACCCCACAAAATGTGCAGGATTAAGAAAGTTCAGATTTATATTTCTTTAAAATTTGATTTGTTGGGTAGATGCAATGGACAATTTTGAAAAATACTTCATTACTAACAACATATTTATTATAATAGCTCCAAATAAAATTCCAATTGATATTCCCAAAGTGGTTATTCCAATAATTTTTGCATCGAGCAACTGTGGGGCAATGTGTCAAATGTCTAAAATATCTATTATTGCACTTTTTATCCTTTTATGTCAATGCCATTTAATAAAAAACATCTGTTCTAAATGTTGACTGGTCATTTGACACATTACTACCCTGCAGCAGTCTTACATAACCCGTGGGTACAGCATCAAACACTATGCTATATTCTCGTGCAATCATTGGAATATTAAACTTCAATAAGAATTCTGAATATGTAAGTAATTGACCATTGTCGTTAATCAGCTGGGAAATTAATAAAATGTTGTTTTGGACCCAACTGGGATAAAATATTGACTTGTTCTTATACTTTACATCTTTATTATTCCATATCACATGTTTGTGGGGTGAAAAAATGTGTTTATAAATAAGAAGCCAACATAAAAGAGCCTGCCTAAGTTAGATAGCTGAATAAAGATTTTATCAATTTCAAAATTGCACTTTAGTAAAAGTTCAATACCCCCAACTGTTTGAAAAATTAAGTTTGGAATAAAATACCACATTTTATCTTTATTTTTTATATAATGTTTAATCCAGTTCACCTTGAAAATTATATTAGATGTATGGAAATCAAGAACATTCAAACCTCCTTGATTGTAAGGATTACATACATTATTTTTATTTAAATAGTGAGGCTTATTTTTCCATATGAAATTGAATAATGTAGAATCTATTTTCTTAATAAAAGGTTTTGGAACATCTAAGACTTTGTCCGGATAAACTAATCTGGATAATCCTTCAGTTTTGGATAAAAGTACCCAACCTTTGAGTGATAAATCTCTCATGAGCCATCTATCAAATTTATTTTTGACTTTTGGAATGAGAGGTTGAAAATTGGAATTAATCCTTTCTGTCTGATTTTTACAAATATTAATTCCTAAGTATGTTACTTCCTCTTTAACAGGAATACCCTCAAATTATGTTGTATGTATATTGCTCTCTTTGAATGGAAAAAGGGTATTTATATTTAACGCTAATCCTGAAATCTTAGAGAACACATTAAGACAATCAAT
This sequence comes from Sander vitreus, assembly GCF_031162955.1. NCBI lineage: Eukaryota > Metazoa > Chordata > Actinopteri > Perciformes > Percidae > Sander > Sander vitreus. The sequence goes on along the minus strand of NC_135871.1, from coordinate 5,332,289 downwards.
AACTTTTTTTAACCTGAAATTCATCTTTTAAGAAAATGGCTGTATCATCAGCTAGCTGGCAACATTTTATTTCTTTCCCTACAACGTTAATGCCTTTAAAGTTGTCATTGTACATCATATTGTCATCACTTGCATTACTAAGAGAAACAAGAATGGGGCCGCAGGATCTCCTTGTTTTATACCACAGGATATGTTTAATCTATGAGTTGTTCCCCATGGAAGTTTAACTGAACTATTGCAGTCACTATACAAAGTTTGTATTGCTCTTTTGAAGTATTGACCAAAACCATACTATGAATAAAATGTAGCTTGTTGTCTGTTATGTAATCCTAAACTCCATTGTTACTGATGTGCCTTCCTTGCATAAATCCAGACTGGCATTCATCTATAATTGTGTCTGGACATGCCTTGAGTCTTTGTGCAAAAATGTGAGAGAATAATTTTATTCCTTATTAATTAGGGTTATGGGTCTCCAGTTATCAAGCACAAGTTTGTCTTTATTAGGTTTAGAGATCAAGGTAATTATACCCTGACACATAGTTGGTGGAAGTTTGCCAACGTCTATAGCTTCTCTGAAAACGTGAAGTAAAAATTTAGAAATATGATCTTGAAATACCCTTTAAATTCACCAGTAAGGCCATCATTACCGGGGGCTTTATTATCTTTCAGTTTACTAATATTAATTTTTAATTCATAGAGTGATAGCGCTTGATCACAGATATCTCTTTGAGTTTTGGTCAATACCTCGTGCCTCGTTTGTTATAGAGATGAAAAAATCAGATGTGTTAAAACTGCCATTTTGCTCGGAATATAATGTTTTATAAAAGTCTTCCACAAAATTTGAAATTTCAGGGGGATGTTCAGATATCTGCTCTTTAATCTTAAGTTTATGTATATTATTAAGACCGGCATTTGTTTTTTCTAAACTATGAAAATATTTAGTGTTCCTTTCACCATGTTCCATCCATCACTGTCTAGACCTGATAAAAGCCCCCAGTGCTAAATATTGATACACATTTTCCAACTCAGATTGTAATTTGGTTAACATATTGACATCTGTTTGAGACATATTGTCTTTTTCATAAATACAAATTATATTCTTAAGTATTCTGTCTTGTTCAAATCTTTTCTCTTTTGCTAATTCTTTACCTTTTAGCTGGGAGGAGGCTTCGGGGGAGACCCAGGACTAGGTGGAGGGATTATATCTCTAACCTGGCCTGGGAACGCCTCGGGATCCCCCAGTCGGAGCTGATTAATGTGGCCCGGGAAAGGGAAGTTTGGGGTCCCCTGCTGGAGCTGCTACCCCCGCGACCCGACCCGGATAAGCGGATGAAGATGGATGGATGGATGGATGGATAATTCTTTACCCCTTTTAATTGCCATATTTCGAATTTGAAATTTTGCATATTCCCAGTGTTGACCGTACATTTTTTCTTCTTGAGCTTTCCTCCAATTTCCATTAATAATTTCCTTTTGTTTTTCTTTAAAGATTTTATCATATAAAAGTGTATTGTTCAATTTCCAGAAATTTTGATTAATTCTAATTAACTGGTTCTTTGTATGCAATGTTAAATATATAATTTTGTGATCAGTGAAGATTGAAGGTTGTATTTTGACTTCTTTTACTTTATCTATTAGTTCATTTGATATAAGCCAAAAGTCAATCCTGCATCTTATTGATAAATCTTTGTTTTTCCAAGTGAACTGGATTTGATCTGGATTATTTACTCTCCAGATGTCACAGCAATTAAGATGTAAGCATAGGTTATTAAATTCTCCATATGTGCCTTTTAAAGATCTTTGAGGGTGACAATCTTTTGTGGGATTGTTAATACTATTCCAATCCCTTCCTAACAGTAATTTAGCATTTATGAAGGTATTCAGTAAAGTATAGATTTCATTTTCAAATTCCTCAAATAAAATTGTGTTTCTTAGGCTGATATTATATCCATATATGTTACCCAGAATGAAAATATCATCCATAAATTCAGAAACTAAAATAATCCACCTTCCAGAATCATGAGCAACTGTTTTAAGTACTTTTCCCTGAAAGGATCCTTTCAGAAAAGCTACACCAGCGGAGTTGTGTTATCTATATGTTATCTCCCCATTGACTTTTCCAAAAATTGAAATCTGAAACTAAGGCATGCGTTTCTTGAAGAAAATATAAATATGCCTTGAAACTCTTACAAAATAAAAAAAAATAGCCTTCCTCTTTACCCGTTCTCATATACCCCTTACATTAAATGAACAAAGTGACAAAGACAGGTTGAACAATAAAACAAAAAAGTATCTAGAAAACTAGTGTTAAATGAACAGTGTGCAAAATGCTTTTCTTCACCTTTTGAATATTAATAAATTGCAACAAACGTGCATAAGATTATATACAGTTGTGTTCAATATAATAGCAGTCCAACATCACTAACCTCATAAATCAAATTTTTTGGTAGAAGTGATATTTCTACATGGCAAATAATTTAATAGTAAGTGTTGTAGAGTCATAGAAAACAAAGACCCAACAGTCATGACATGCATGCTGCTCATTCTGTGTAATTGAATCTGTAATTGAAAGGGGCATGTTCAAAATAATAGCAGTGTTGTGTTCAATTAGTGAGGTGATTGATTCTGTGAAGAAACAGGTGTCAATTATGGCCCATATTTAAGGAAGGAAGGAAGCAAATGTTGTGCATGCTGGTTATAGTGCATTTCACACTGAAATACTCAGCAAAATGGGTCATTCCAGACATTGCTCTGAGGAACAGCATCCAAATGGCATCCAAAGCCTGAACAACGTGGCAAAAAACAGTCAACTACCATTCGAATGGATCGAAGAATAGCCAAAATGGCAAAGGCTCAAACAATGATCAGTGGAGCGAGTGAAGGATGGGTGTGATATGGATATGTTTGACACACAAAGAGACACCAGCCCCTGTCCACCTGCAGGTCATTTAGAGGTTCACATTAACTCTAGACTCTATCTACGATGTTCGACTTCTGGGATTGCTCCGGTGCCACCGGAAATTCCGCCGGATGTCACTCTTTTCGGTCGGATGTCTGTTACTGTCTACTTTCTTTGTGTTGTAATTTTGAACTCCAGTCGATTTATGAGGACTATGGTTAACTGCTCCTCTGATTTCTGCAGGGTATATCCATGCTGGAAACATCACTGCCAAGAATTGAACCAAAGTTTCTGTGGTGGTGAGTGAATGTATTTAACAGTGAGCCAGCTGGATCCTCTGACTGTACAGTATATTAGATATGCTTCTAATATCACTAACCTATAAGTAATTAATGATGCATCAGCAAAATCTATACTGATCATTTACTAATGATTGGTTCATGATTAACCACTGGTTATATAGGACTTACAACTGATTTGTGAAATATTAAGATATTAGTTATTTACAAATGTATATACATTTTTGTCATGCTTTCATTAACTAAAGGCTTATGACTGATTGTTATTATAATTTGTTACCGTGAATTACATTTTAATGTGACTTCGATTTGATCAGTTAAAAATGTCTTATTTCTCAAGTCCAAAAGTCCTATAGGATTCCATAAGGAATTTCTTGTTAGAAATTCTACTTGATTTTGAACCCAATCCTATAGGATAAAGTCCTATTGGATTTGCCTTGTTTTAAGTATTAATTCTTCTAAATATCTGAAGATCAAAGTCCCAGGGAGGCAGCTGTCCAGACAACTGTATATGACCCAGTCTGACAGGTAAACAACTGTCCCCTTTAAGGTTAAATACCTGCCTTTGGAAAAAAGGTTCCGTGTTGGTGAAAAACAGTGCCTGAGGATTTCCTTCCTTATCTACTGTAACATCTCCCATCATGTTTCAATACGGATTATTCCTTGTTACAATGATTTGTTGATATGAGTAGATGCTAATAAATGCTAAGTAGTGTTAGTAAGTGGCAGAGAAGATGTTGTAGGATGAGTACAAGAGTAGACAGTGAGCAATGACCATGCGCCACCACCAAGTCGAACGTCTGAAGAATCTCAATGTGCTTCAGCCTTTAAACCAGAATGTGAACACAGAAAATAGTGTTGACGGTTCAAGGGAGAGAGAGAAATAACGTGGAGAGAGAAAGGAAGGACCCAGGGCGCGGCAGTGGGTGTGTCTACAATAGTGAATAAACACAGGTGGGAATGGAGAGAGAAAGATGAGAAAAAGTGTGTTGGCCTTTGAGGTCACGCAGCATGTTTTAGTGAAAAAATACACAAACAATGGAGACCGAAATAGGAGGACTTACTGTATGTATGTCAGACATCCAGGATTCTGGAAGTTAAGATACCATACATTTTCTCACAGTGACTGTTAGGTAATGGACAGTTGGAGCTCTTCCAAGTCTTGGATGAACATGAAACTCTGAATCATCACTTCTTAAGATAAAGAACTGTGTCTGAAAATATCTGGTTCTTTGCTAAAAAAAAGTCAAAGGTACACGCCTATGGACATACAAAGTGAAGAGCAGTTAATGACAACTTCCAAGTTCAAAGGGGCATTTTTAGTAAGAAACATCCGATCACGGATTTTAAAAACTGCGGCACGTACCACTAACATCAACAAAAGGTAAAACCTCTGAAAATTAATTTAGCAGTTTATATTTATTCAGTTTTGGATTTGGTCAACAAAGGTCATTTATCATTAATATTAACATCCCTAAAAAAGAGGCGAAAGTATCTTGTGTCTTTTTACTACTTGTAAACAAACATTCAGTATAATTTCCCCTCCCCACAACATCCTTTGCAGTTATGTTAGGATCCACATTTTGACATCCCAGCACCAACATGCAAACCAAGCCACATTATTCAGCCAACTGTAGTACATAAACAATGGATACAATTAAAGCTACATTCAGTAAAATTAGAGTGACTAAATATTATCAATATTAAACAATTTGTTTTGAAAGACATACAATATCAACTGTCACACAACAACAACAAAAACAGTGGAAATTCTACAGCCGACACTGATGTAGAATAGTTAGGCCAATGACTTTAACCAATCCCATTGACTTAAGTCTGGACGAATGAAGAAAACATGGATCCACAACCAGTCATGGTGCTACTCTTCCAATAAGGGTGGAGGAGAGAGTATAAGTTGGAAAGTCTCTGTTCCTGGTTGAGCTGGGATTAGAAGCCCTGTCTTGTCATTGCTATGGCAGTGGGCAAGTTCTGAAAGGATGGACAACTGGAAGAAAGAGAGAGAAAAAATAATTAGAAAAGGTGATACATTGTCTCTATTCGCCTCCCTCACAAGTGCACACACACACACACACACACACAAATAAATAAATATAATATAAATACAAATATTAGGATTTGAGAGAGGCTTTCTTTAAAAATAAATTAAAAAAAAATACAGTTGTGTTCAAAAATAATACTCTTACAAAATAAAAAAATAGCCTTCCTCTTTACCCGTTCTCATATACCCCTTACATTAAATGAACAAAGTGACAGACAGGTTGAACAATAAAACAAAAAAGTATCTAGAAAACTAGTGTTAAATGAACAGTGTGCAAAATGCTTTTCTTCACCTTTTGAATATTAATAAATTGCAACAAACGTGCATAAGATTATATACAGTTGTGTTCAATATAATAGCAGTCCAACGTCACTAACCTCATAAATCAAATTTTTTGGTAGAAGTGATATTTCTACATGGCAAATAATTTAATAGCAAGTGTTGTAGAGTCATAGAAAACCAACAGATCCAACAGTCATGACATGCATGCTGCTCTTTCTGTGTAATTGAATCTGTAATTGAAAGGGGCATGTTCAAAATAATAGTGTTGTGTTCAGTTAGTGAGGTGATTGATTCTGTGAAGAAACAGGTGTCAATTATGGCCCATATTTAAGGAAGGAAGGAAGCAAATGTTGTGCATGCTGGTTATAGTGCATTTCACACTGAAATACTCAGCAAAATGGGTCATTCCAGACATTGCTCTGAGGAACAGTGGACTTTGATTAAAAAGTTGATTGGAGAGGGGAAAACATATAAAGAAGTGCAGAAAATTATAGGCTGCTCAGCCAAAATGATTTCAAATGCCTTGAAATGGCATCCAAAGCCTGAACGACGTGGGAAAAAACGGTCAACTACCATTCAAATGGATCGAAGAATAGCCAAAATGGCAAAGGCTCAACCAATGATCACCTCCAGGTAAATCAAAGAAGACTTAGTTACCTGTGAGTACTGTTATGATCAGAAGAAGGCTATGTGAAGCAAAGCTATCAGCTAGAAGCCCCCGCAAAGTCCCATTGCTGAAAAAAAGACTTACTGAATAGGTTGAAATTTGCCAAAGGACACATTGACTGGCCAAAGGAGAAATGGGGCAACATTCTGTGGACTGATGAGAGCAAAATTGTTCTTTTTGGGTCTAGGGGCCGCAGACAGTTTGTCCGACGACCCCCATGCACTGAATTCAAGCCACAGTACACTGAAGACAGTAAAGCATGGTGGTGCAAAAACATGTTATGGGGATGTTTCTCATACTGTGGTGTTGAGCCTATTTATCACATACCAGGGATCATGGATCAGTTCCAATACATCAAAATACTTGAAGAGGTCATGTTGCCTTATGCTGAAGAGGAAATGCCTTTGAAATGGGTCTTTCAACAAGACAATGACCCAAAACACACCAGTAAGCGAGCAAAGTCTTGGTTCCAGATGAACAAGATTGATGTTATGGAGTGACCAGCCCAATCCCTAGACCTCAATCCCATAGAAAACTTGGGGTGACATCAAAAATGCTGTTTATGAGGCAAAACCCAGTAATGCAGAGGAATTGTGGAATGTAGTTCAATCATCCTGGGCTGGAATACCTGTTCACAGGTGCCAGAAGTTGGTCGACTCCATGCAACACAGATGTGAAGCAGTTCTCAGAAATAATGGTTATGCAACTAAATAATAGTGCAGTGATTCAAAGTAAAGCAAACCATTGAGACATTTTTCAGTTTATACAGTAAATGTTTGAGTTTGTAAAGAAAAATGCAAATACTGCTATTTTTTTGAACAGCCTAATATTCCTTTTTCTTCACTTTCTGTAAAGGTATAACACAAACTTGATCAATTTTGGTCATGTTTTGATTTGGAATTGAATGTGCAGTGTTCCCAATGCATTGCTATTATGGAATTAAAAGCTATTCTAAGGATTTTGAGCATTATTCACTTTTTTTAAACACACTGCTATTATTCTGAACACAACTGTATATCCAGAGTTTATCCATCTCCCTGATCCTCAGACACTGCCCTAAATGTGTGGAAAAAGCCAGTGTGCAGTATTAGCTGCTTTGGCAATATAAGTTTCTGATCTGTCATGCCCATGAAGCTTATTTTAACTTAATTAACCCTAATTCACCTGGCTGAACTTGTTATCAGTATAAAAGACACCTGTCCACAACCTCAAACAGTCACACTCCACTCCACTATGGCCAAGACCACTAAGAGCTGTCAAAGGACACCAGAAACAAAATTGTAGACCTGCACCAGGCTGGGAAGACTGAATCTGCAATAGGTAAGCAGCTTGGTGTGAAGAAATCAACTGTGGGAGCAATTATAAGGAAATGGAAGACATACAAGACCACTAATAATTTCCCTCGATCTGGGGCTCCACGCAAGATCTCACCCTGTGAGGTCAAAATGATCACAAGAACGGTGAGCAATAATCTCAGAACCACACGGGGGGACCTAGTCAATGACCTGCAGAGAGCTGGGACCAAAGTAACAAAGGAACAGGATCAGGAACACACTACGTCGCCAGGGACTCAAATCCTGCAGTGCCAGACGTGTCCCCCTGCTTAAGCCAGTACATGTCCAGGCCCATCTGGAGTTTGCTAGAGAGCATTTGGATGATCCAGAAGAGGATTGGGAGAATGTCATATGGTCAGATGAAACCAAAATAGAACTTTTTGGTAAAAACTCAACTCGTCGTGTTTGGAGGGGAAAGAATGCTGAGTTGCATCCAAAGAACACCATACCTACAGTGACGCATGGGGGTGGAAACATCATGCTTTGGGGCTGTTTTTCTGCAAAGGGACCAGGACGACTGATCCGTGTAAAGGAAAGAATGAATGGGGCCATGTATCGTGGGATTTTGAGTGAAAACCTCCTTCCATCAGCAAGGGCATTGAAGATGAAACGTGGCTGGGGTCTTTCAGCATGACAATGATCCCAAACAGACCGCCCGGGCAACGAAGGAGTGGCTTCGTAAGAAGCATTTCAAGGTCCTGGAGTGGCCTAGCCAGTCTCCAGATCTCAACCCCATAGAAAATCTTTGGAGGGAGTTGAAAGTCCGTGTTGCCCAGCGACAGCCCCAAAACGTCACTGCTCTAGAGGAGATCTGCATGGAGGAATGGGCCAAAACAGTGTGTGAAAACCTTGTGAAGACTTACAGAAACGGACATACAAAAACGTTTGACCTCTGTCATTGCCAACAAAGGGTATATAACAAAGTATGGAGATGAACTTTTGTTATTGACCAAATACTTATTTTTCACCATAATTTTTTTCTCATTTTGTCTCTCATAGTTGAAGTGTACCTATGATGAAAATTACAGGCCACTCTCATCTTTTTAAGTGGGAGAACTTGCACAATTGGTGGCTGACTAAATACTTTTTTGCCCCACTGTATATGTACACAACAAGTATGGCAGTGCCAGCCGTAGTGATCCTACAGCTTGACCACATCAGTTGTTTGCAGCGGAAAATACTCACATTCTCACAAATACTCATACATTTTTGTCTAACGTTAGCTTCGGTATGGCGACCTGGCTAAAATATGTGCGGAGGGCATGTTGTACCGCTTATCCAGTGCATTTATCAAAGCCGTCAGCCCAGACTTGGTCACAGTAATGAGGTGCATCCTTTCTTTCGCGATAAACTTACTGCTTGAGTAATTTCCACGTTCTGTTACTGAAGTATGTTCATATGGTGTTACGCGGTCAGTGATCCCTGTCGAGTGGCATTGCGCTTATTTGACAGTTGACACCCTGGTGTTTGGATTTTTAGCCATGCAACTATCGTACATGGCTTTGTGGTGTGTTTTTTAAGTGGTGATACAAGTTAGTGGTGTTGCCCTGTGAGTTAGCAACATTAGCAAGGCACGTTTTGCACAATACGTGACGGTTTGCAGCAACTTCCTCTGCAGACTGTTTTACTCTTGCGTGTCACGTGACCAGCCTCTGCGATTAGAAGATCTAATTTTAACATATCGCAATTTAAAGGGATACTTCACCGATTCACCAATTAAGCTTTGTATCAGTAGAAACCCGGTAGTATTTTCGAATGACCGTGCTTCCCTCCCTCATGTCCCCCTGAGACGAGAGATCTCTGTATTGTGTGTCTGGAAAAAAGCCTCTGATGACGCAAAAAAATCGTCATTAAGCGTCATCGGAGGCATTTTTGCCCAGAGTCTGTGGACTACAGCCAGCTAGTTCCGCATGTTTTCAACCCGCCCATAGGGGGTGGGACTGTCTTTACCCGAAGATATCCGAAGAAAGCCGAGTGTCAGCCATCTTGAAGCTTCGCTAAACTGGCTCTGTCTTTTCAGCAGCAAACTTTTACAACAATTATGTGCATTCAAACTACCGCACATGTTTACCACCGGGATACATTGGTACAGATCGGAGAATATGCAGGAAACTTTATTATGGAATACTCGACACACTATGCGAGCTTCGCCTGCTACGGAGACCAGCACCTCAGCCTGCGGTGTCGCTCAATGCCGCTAGCCGGTAAGGGGACATCCTCAGCGGTGAAACGCGGAACGAGGACAGAAGAATGAGCTAGCTAGGTGGAAAGCTAACGCTAGACAGCCACCTGTCCCATCAATTATTTCAGATATATTGAGCAAATTGCTTTTGATTTTAGTTTGCATCGCCAGCTGTAAGTCATGAGGTACGATAAGTACAAGGCTCTGTTGCGGCATAGCTCTCTCTCTCTCGTAGCCCTTTCAACGAGCTCCCGCAGCTCTTTGTTCAATAAACTGTCTGTACACTTACAAAGTTCTCAGTGCTTCGGTTAACATGTAGGGGCCCTCATTATGCTACCGTTGAAGTTTGGTGATATTTTGAGCTTTTTTAGTGGTACTTTCCCTGTGCCCCGAATACTAGCATTGTAAGCTAATCAGCACTAGCTTCTTTCAAGCTACAAACACATTTGATTAACATGAAAACATGTCCCAGAGAACGACAGAGTGGGTACACATCCGTTATTAACCCCTAGGTTCATTTTGCGCCGGAATTGTCCTTTAATACGGACTGGTGCAGAAATGGGGTGATTGTATCCAACTAACTGCTGGTGGAGTTTGAGACTGTTAAATGCCAACCACTCTACATTCCACGCAAATTTATGGCTGTGTTTATATTCTGTGTTTATAGCCCACCAAGCACTAATGCTAGTATGCGTTAGCTGAACTTTACGGAGCCTATAATGTGTGTGCACTAAATGTAGCCTGTTTTGTATGTCGTTTTTATATATTTTAAATGTGTAACACCACTTGAGCCACGGTGAAACGTTTCGTGTATATGATTGAAATGACAATAAAACACACTTGAGTTGAGTGCCTCACTGTCTGTCGTCTGTAAACGGTAGGCGTGGCTTGGGAGTGGACACAGCGAAGCAAGTGCATTCTGGGATTTGGTGTCTTTCATCCACATGAGCCAAAAACACATTTTCTGGCTTTTCTCGGCCTAGAAGGCACCAATTTCTAAAAATAATTCACATTTCTACTACATAAGTGACCCAATGTAAAGATATATTCATCTTTCCAACGGTGAAATATCCCTTTAATTGCAAATGCAATTAATCGTTCAGCCCTAGATCCGATCACCACTGAGGACGCATTTGGAGACACATTCTACAGATAGGAAACAAACAAAGTATTTCCGTGATGTGTTTGGCTATTAGTCATTAAGTAATGTAATGACAGGTTCTTCAACTGTCCCTACCCTTGATGGTCCTCGGTATAAACAGCGTAGCTGATCCCAGGACTGTTCCTGCTGAAGGTCCAACGTTGCATCAAAAACCACCTGGGCCACAACAAAGAACCAAAAGAATTTAGTTAAAGCATTAAGCCGTAATTTGTAACATGGCATACAGAGTGCAAACAGTGCCACTTTAACATAATGAGAGCAGCTGTAGCACAAGTTTTATTTATAGATAGATATGTGATGGCAACAGGGTTGATTTTAAGGGGTAGACAAAATGAGTAATACATTACAGTAGCGCTGTAGTGAATATCAATTGGTTAGTCTCATATATGTAGAAGAGAAAAGGTCCGGAGTGCTCAGAAGTTTTTACAAATAATGAAGGTGCCCTTTGGAAGGGAACACAAAATAAGAAAAAGAAGAAAAGTCTTCTGGCAAAAAGTTAAAAAGCCTTTATTTAGATGGCTTTTTCATATTGTTAGTATGTTAAGATTGAACTGAACCCATGTGTAGTGGCACAAACAGTCTTCTTCAGGGTGTAGCCCACAGTGCAGTTTGCCCTTTTGTAAATACAAGATGATTGCAAACACCTGATATTTGCTAACACATGAGCAAGGAGCCAGTAAGCAGGTTTATTTTTGTGGAGCCATTTGGTGGTTATACCTTGCATTTGTTACCTGTCATTTGGAGATGTTGTGGGATCTGATAAAACCTTACCTTCTTCCTGTGAGCCTCTGCTCCTGCGTCATGATACACTGATGTTACACAAGTCTGAGACAGAGAGAAGAACAGGGCTGTGTCAGGATTGTTAGCTACTGGAAGACTGTGCCTAGATTGAAAGCAGTGTTGTTGTAGTAACAAAATACAACTGGCATAAAATGAATATGCTGTCATACGTTATGTACCCAAACTCCAGGCAAAATGCAGGTTAACTATGAGACTAGCGGCCTACTTTTAATGGCACAATGATCAGACTGAGGCACAAAGTCTAAACAGAGTGTAAAAAAACTGTGAAAAGGAGAGAGGAGACCGAACAAGAAGCCGCCTGACAAGTGTAAATCTTGGACTGCCTTTTAGTTGTTCTTCGTGAAATAAAAGGCTGCAAGACAGCTCGCCATCTGCTGGTTATGACAGTAATAGCTGGCTTGCTATGTCTTGTGTTGTTGTTGCACTTAACTTGATGTGGCTGTATTAGCAAAGTTGTAGACTCACTAGTTTTTGATCATAAGTAATGTAATCATCAATGTAATACAGCTGTCCATATTAATAACAGCGATGTAGAAATGAATTGCACTTGAATCTGTAGGGGTGCCAAATCTACAATAATTAAGTTACACAGTGTTGCTTTAAAATGTTGTTACCAACATTTGTCTCTAGCAATAATTTGTGTTGTTACTGATTATATGGATACACTTCCATGCATAAGACACAACTGCAAATATTTATAAGCTCTGGACTTAAGGGCATCATTTGCTTTACTCCAGATGATTAACTTGTAAACTGAGTAACAGCTCCACTGTGATGCTTAAAAGGAACACAGAACATGATTTACCGTTAGATCGTGAACAATCCTGTTAACGATGGGAGATTTAAATAATTAATGAAGTCACGCTGCTTTGCCAACCAAGAGTAAAATTATGCACAGCCACTCTCTCAAATCATAGTGTAGATAAAAAATATATATGTATCATTCCTGCTGCTGTGTGATGACCATTGTAACCGGGAACTTAGCCTAGCACGGATACTGAAGGTAATCGGTTCCAACTAGCCTACTGCTCCGAATAAGTGACAAAATAACACCAACGTGTTCCTATTTACATGTTGTGATTTGTATAGTCACAGCGTGTACAAATAACAAGGTCACATGAGACACATCCATCTTCTAACCGTATATAAACTGGGAACTATATTCTCAGAAAGGCGAAGCATTTCTACTCTACTACTTTGTGTGCCTATTATACCACATAACAGTCAAATGGAGAAATCTTGGCCTCCAAGAGCTCTGGCTCATCCAAAACTCAGGAGTGAAAAGATCAATATTACCACTTCATGTCTGCATAGCGCTGGGAGACAAGCTCACACAGGGTCTCCCAGCATACATGTGCTGACTGGGTGCGATACAACCAGCAAAATATCAATCAAACTTGCAGCTCTGAACACTGTCCACAAACCAGACAACTCTTCTCTGATTCTCAATTTCAACTGTCCACAGCTAACAGAGAGTGCAATACAAATGATGGAAACATTCTTGGTCAAATGTCTCAAACCATCAACGGACATGGTGATATTTGACGACCTGCGCATTGCTGTGTTCGATAGTAATGCCCTTAAGATGGACTTTGAGAGGACCGCTTGCACCTCAACTAATGCAACAAAACATATACAAAGAGCCCATTATCAACAGCAGCTTTGGGTCCAAGCACCATTTACAAACGCCACCTCGATCTTAAATGCAGATGCTTATGGTTTTGTAAGAAAGGGCAGTTTATTAGTCCCTGAGATTGTAATCTCAAAACCTGCCTGCTACGTCATGAACTACTACAGCTACTATTTCTAGTCATAGTTCCATTATCTTTATTGTGACTATAATTGCCACTGTTCATCACACCCCCAACCGGCACCGTCAGACACCGCCTACCAAGAGCCTGGGTCTGTCCGAGGTTTCTCCCTAAAAGGAAGTTTTCCTCACCACTCAAGGTTTCTGCCTAAAAGGGTTTTTCCTCGCCACTGTCACACCAAATGCTTGCTCTTGGGAGAATTACTGGAATTGTTGTGTCTTTATAAATTATAGTTTGGTCTAGACCTACTCTATCTGTAAAGTGTCTTGAGATAACTCCTGTTGTGATTTGACACTATAAATAAAATTAAATTGAATAGACCACACATTGTAAATTTCATGTAAATCGGATGATGTTTGTCATATAAGGCTGATAATATTGACAGGTAGATGTCCTCAGGCCTGGACCCTTGTCAATCATGAGAAACTTCCTGTAGATTGGACAATGAACACTCAAGTTACAACAACTTATTGTTTCATGGTGAAATGCTTAAAATGGCCGCCATGCTAACGCCGGGGAAACCTATAATCTTGGCTGCTAATGTTGTTAATTTCTCTCCAATTTCGGGTCACATTACTGCGAAACATTTTCCGGTTGTAGAGTTTTCGGTTTAGAAGCCTTTATTGGTGATTTTTCACGGTACAAAGTCCTGCTATACTCGGTTGCAGTCAGTCTCAGGCTCCGGAGTGAAACAACAGCAGAGATTCCAACAGCGGAGATTCCAGAAACTCGAGACATGCGCTGACCAATCAGAGCAGACTGGGCTTTTTTGAGAAGGGGGCTTAAAATGGTGAATACAGGTGCAGCAGCCATGGGCAGTATGAGAAAAATAAAGTGTTTTTTGAAAATTATAGCATGTAAACATGTTCTAGTAGAATCACAAAATGCAAGTCTGAATCTGAAAACAGTGTATAATAATAATAATAATTGTCCTATAAGGTCTTTAGATTACACAGACAAATTTTGAAGTCGATCGGGTTAAAGCTATAGTGCGTAGTCTCCCCCAAGAGGAATTCTAAGTAATGACAAAAACACTGTCGTTGCATCCACATGACCCAAGCCTTCCGTGATCAGGCACCACCCGTCCTCCACGCAGTTGCTTGTAGCCAAGGAGAACACAGAGGATTTAAAAAAAACATGATGTAGTCTTTAGAAGAGGGTGTCTAATCATCTTCAGTCCAGCTTAGGTGCGCGAAAGTTGCTGGACTACACCATTTTGTAAAAATAGCCATTCTGAGAAATCAAAAGAGTTTTGTGGAGCTGGTCGGCTTTATTAGCTTTGAAGCAACTTATTTGGCAATGGCTTGAATGTAACGGACGTTCATTATTATAAAAAGTTACACACTAAAGCTTTAACTCTCTAGGAGTCAAATTCCTTGTTTGTTTGCGCAAACCTGGCCAATAAAGCTGATTCTGAGGAGTTCGTTAAAGTACAGCGCCTTGTCTATAAGGTTGACTTCCTGGCTTGAATGTAACGGACGTTCATTATTATAAAAAGTTACGCACTAAAGCTTTAACTCTCTAGGAGTCAAATTCCTTGAATTTCTACTAGAACATGTTTGCATGGTTTAATGTTAAAACAAATATTATTTTACCTCATACTGTCTGTCTGAATATACCTGTATGTCTGTCTCAAATGCTCCATTTTAGGGGCTGTCTCTTTAAGCCCACCTCTGCTCTCAGCATCTCTGCTCCGTCAATGCAGACTGTAACGGCACTGCAGCTGCACTTTCTATCTATATACTATAGTTGTGAGATCACAGCTGTACAGAAGTCCTGATAGCTCGTTTAAAGGCACTGTTTCATAAAACAGGCTGGTTTCAGTTCTCTGTGTACTGAGCATTTTGAAACTTTCAGTCTTTATATAGCAACTCGAACTGCTTTATAATAAAAAAAGACAAAAGATTTAAAATTCAATGCCTTCTGTAGGAACCAATAACACGACTTATGCATTAATGAAGGTATATTTATTCTTTTGTACCTATTCAGATCTTACTTTCTTTGCAAGCACAAACACATACCTGTGCCAGGGACGTGCTGCGGCCTCTTTTTGTCTCAGTGGAAAGCCCGCCCCTTCCTCCTTGGCTGGAGGAACACTTGTAGCAGCTCCATCGCTGTTGCACCTCTGAACTAAAGCCCCATCCAGAGTCCTTCTGCTGCAGGCACTGGAAGTGGTACAGGTGGCCACAGCTGACGAGA
The DNA here is from genome assembly GCF_031162955.1 of Sander vitreus. Lineage (NCBI taxonomy): Eukaryota > Metazoa > Chordata > Actinopteri > Perciformes > Percidae > Sander > Sander vitreus. The sequence goes on along the minus strand of NC_135871.1, from coordinate 5,316,594 downwards.
CACACACATACATACCTTAGCAGCTGTAATATGTCTTTTTTTTATTAGGGCTGTCAAAATTAACACAAATAAGTTAACACAAATTTCTTTTAACACCACTCATTGTTTTGACGTGTGATTAACGCATTGTGTGATTTGGGCCTTGGGCCGTAGTTTGTGAAATCAGGATGTGATGCAGCAGAAACGCTTTTTCCTAAAGACTTACATGGCAAAAAGACATCTGTGAATCAGTAGATACATTTTTTTACCGTCACAACCAGCGCAAAATGACTCATTCGCTCTAAGAATGTGATCCATTTGATCCAATAACATTTGGAAAGTCTAGAATAGCCACACGATTAAATCATTTAATCCCCATTCAAGTTAGCGGAGCGCTAAAGTAGCCAACGGAGGTCTCTAGTGCGCCTGCTCTATGGGCCGCACAATGAGGAAGCAGTGCAAATCATCTGGGTAGTTCTTGGCTCCATAAAGGCTTAATGCGCTACTGAGCAACTCCCTTTCTCTCCAAGATCCTTGAGAAGTTATGTGACTTTCTACATAGCAATAGTTTATTTGAGGATTTTCAGTCAGGATTTAGAATGCATCATAGCACAGAGACGGCACTGGTGAAAATTACTAACGACCTTCTAACTGCTTAAGACAAAGGACTTGTCTCCGTACTTGTCTTACTAGATCTTAGTGCTGCATTCGACACTATTTACCATACCATCCTGTTACAGAGACTGGAACATTTAGTTGGCATTAAAGGAATTGAACTAAGCTGGTTTAAGTCCTATTTATCTGATCAAGCTCAATTTGTTGATGTTAACAATAAATCCTCCAGGCACGCTAAAGTTAGCCATGGTGTTCCAAAAGGCTCAGCGCTTGGACCAATTCTATTCACCTTATATATGCTTCCTCTAGCCAATATTATTAGGAAACACTCAATTAACTTTCACTGTTATTCAGATGACACCCAATTATACCTATCAATCAAGCCAGACGAAACCAGTCAGTTAGCTAAACTTCAAGCATGCATTAAATATATAAAATCCTGGCTGACCTACAACAAAACCGAGGTTATTGTGCTGGGACCTAAACACCTCTGAACCTCCTTATCTAAAGATATAGCTACTCTGCATTAGCCTGACAAGCCAGACCCACATCAAGATGTTGGGTCTGGGAACTCACCATTGACGGAGCTCAATCCGAGGGGCGGGATAAACTGTTGTCTTTCAAATTCCCTCTGCACGCAATAGGATAGCACTACAACCAGGCAGAGCAACAAAGAAGGTAGCGAAGCTAGTTCATAGATTAACTTTTTGCCGAATCCAGTCGGCAAAACTCCGAACACATCTTCCTTTTTTAAGAATGATTTCAGTGCCGTTCTTTGTTCTTTTCTCAAAGAAAAGCTTAACTCCAAGTCTTCCAGAAGACCGCTGTTCCCAGCAACAGCAGCCATAAGCCCGCCTACCGACTCTATACACAATGTGATTGGCCTGACCAGAGTTTGGTTTTTCCAGCTTGCAAGCCAACGGAGAGTGCCTAGACCCCCCCTGGCTGCAAATTAAATTTGCTGCTGATAGGGTGCGTCTAGATTTCTAGGCTAACTCTGGATGGCATTGCCCTGGCCTCCAGCACTACTGTCAGAAATCTAGGAGTTATTTTTGATCAAGATATATCCTTTAACGCCCACTTAAAACAAACCTCAAGAACAGCCTTTTTTCACCTTCGTCAAATTGACAAAATTAGGCAAATCCTGTCTCAAAACGATGCTGAAAAACTAGCCCATGCATTTGTACTTTTTTTTCCTATTGTAATTCCTTACTATCAGGTTGTTCAAATAAGTCCCTTAAGGGTTAGAGTTCAGGCTGATCCAGAATGCTGCAGCGCATGTTCTGACAAGAACTAAGAAAAGAGATCATATTTCTCCTGTATTAGCTTCTCTGCATTGGCTTCCTGTAAAATCCAGGATTGACTTTAAAATCTTTCTCCTGACCTACAAAGCTCTAAATGGTCAAGCACCATCATATCTTGAAGTGCTCATAGTACCTTATTGTCCCACTAGAGCACTGAGCTCCCAGAATGCAGAGAGTCTCTAAAAGTAGAACGGGAGCCAGAGCCTTTAGCTATCAGGCTCCTCTCCTGTGGAACCAGCTCCCAGTCTGGGTTCGGGGGGCAGACACTGTCACCACATTTAAGAGTAAACTTAAAACTCTCCTCTTTGATAAAGCTTATAGTTAGGGAGTGAGGAGTTGCAGCGTTTGCCTAGACTGGCGGGGGAGGGTGTGTAGCCACAGTCATGGCGCCCCCCCCCCCTCCCTATCTCTGCTTCTCTTCATAGACAGCTTATATTTAGGAAGTGAGGAGTTGCAGCGTTCGCCTAGACTGGCGGGGGAGGGTGTGTAGCCACAGTCACGGCGCACCCCTCCCTCCTCCTCTCGCTTTTCATCTGTGGGCAAATGCTAGCCCTTATGTTTTCTCAACCCGCAGTTTTCCCTGGATTAGGGTGACACCTAAATCACGGTTGCAGCTGTCGCCGTGGTCCTGCTAGGCGCCCTGCTACGGCCTGCTATACACTGCTATGCCCTGCAGTGCACTGCTATGCCCTGCTACACCCTGCTACGTCCAGCTACGCCCTGCAGTGCCCTGCTACGTCCAGCTACGCCCTGCTATGCCTTGCAGTGCCCTGCTACGCCATGAACTACTAAAACAACTACTATTTCTAGTCATAGTTCCATTATCTTTATTGTGACTATAATTGCCACTGTTCATCATACCCCCAACCGGCACCGGCAGACAACCGCCCACCAAGAGTCTGGGTCTGTCCGAGGTTTCTCCCTAAAAGGAAGTTTTACTCACCACTCGAGGTTTCTGCCTAAAAGGGAGTTTTTCCTCACCATGCTTGCTCTTATGGGAATTACTGGAATTGTTGGGTCTTTGTAAATTATAGTGTGGTCTAGACCTACTCTATCTGTAAAGTGTCTCGAGATAACTCGTTATGATTTGATACTATAAATAAAATTTAATTGAACTGAAAATTGAATTATAGGAATGAAAGGAGCTCTGCCTTCAATTCTGTATCCAGTTATTATTATACATCCATGCAGTTACGTTGTGGATGGCTGGCAGAAACAAACCTCCTTGAGCAAAAATTGGATATAGAAAAGGGTCTTTTGAATGGCAAGCTCAGTTTTGGTTTGTTACAACAATAATAAACATTTGCATAAAGCAAGCATATTTGTCCGCTCCCATGTTGATGAAAGCATTCACAACTTTCTTAAGTTAACAATCTCTTTTAAAGTACATCCAAAAATATGCCTATTTTTGAAAATATTTTTGTATCTCTTTTCTGTGTTGTAGTTTGTAGACGGTCCCTAAGCACTCGTCTTGCCGTCTCAACACCGGAACTAAACAGAGCTGAATTAGCAGAACTTTTATGCATTTCTTTCACATATACTGCAGTTAGATTCACTGTGTTCACTTGGAAGGAATCACTTCACATGGGTAGGCACTTGTAATGACATTTCGAACAACAACAAGAGGCTAAAAGCACGTTTAAAAGTTGCCTGGTTTCAGCCTCCTGGGTGCTAATGCTAGAAGGAGAACACGTTTTTCTCGCTACTGACAGCACTCCAAATTTACAAACAACAGAGCTGCGTGTTGAAATCAACCGGAATTCTTCTTTAAAGGCTTTTATGCCACTTTAGGTTCATTTTAGGAAAGAAACAAAACACAAATAATACTATTTAACTGGCAGTGGTTTCCAAAACAAGCAGCATAATTATTAGTAATGTCCAAATGAAGCTTCATGAACCATTTTTTTTAAATTTTCTGAACCACTAGACGGCGCTCTCTGTTCACTGAAATTTTCATTCCTTTAGCCAAACTTTTGTATACTGTTACAAACAGAAGCCATTTGTCTCTTAACTGTTATCCCAGGAACTAAACAGCTCCAGTGTGTGTTACCTGAACACAATGATCTCCTCAGCTGTGTCCTGCCTCCTCTTGTACTGCTGGAGGCAGATGTTACAGTGGTCTTGTCGTGGGTGGAGTCCCCTTGTGACAGCAGCACGCAGGTGAGCCAGGGACCAGTGGAGGTCATGGTTCAACAGACTGGTGGTTGTTTCAAGTAAAGTCTAAAACCAAAAAAGACAGCATTATTAAAGTGCATTACATTACAGTAGTACATTACAAATATATTCACATATGCAATACAAGAGTTGGAAATATAGACAAATAAGGAAAATGTTCTAGGACGAGTTCGTAAAAGTTGGTTTTGCGCATTGCGCAATATTGCGAAAAAAACTTTTGAGCGGAAATGGGCGTGGCCTATATCTTGTGATTCAGCTTGATTCAAGGAAGACGTGGATGTAAGGATTTCTAATGTGCGATGTGTAATGTGGGAGTTAAAAGCAAAAAAAAAAAAAACATAGCGCCACCTAGTGGTCCACATGTGTAATTTTTGGTAGGTGTGGTCCATGAGCCATTGTCTATCTACCTTGTCAATTTAAAGTTGTTCACGTTAGTTTAAGTAGTAAATTTAGACGTGGGTCCCGTAGGCCACGCCCACTTTGACCCCTCAGTACCCCACTCTAGGGTTGGACTCAGGAGTGGCCCCAGATGGTACCCAAAGAATTTTGTAAAAATCGGATGAGCGGTTCATGAGATATAAACTTTTTGTACTTGTAGCGCCTCCTAGTGACCAATTTTTGTAAAACGCGTGAGTGACCTCCAGAGGGTCACAACAAACAAGAATCTAAAGTTTGGCGTTGATGGCATTCATTTTGGCTGAGATATGGCAAAGTTGGTGTTTTCATAGTTAGCTACACAAATTTGTTTGTGCGTAATATGTAATATAATTTTTATCCTATCAAAATTATTTTTATTAACTTTTTGTCAGGCCCATCTGGAGATGCTACCTGCCAAATTTCGTGCCGATTGGTCGCACGGTCTAGGAGGAGTTCGAAAAAGTAGGTTTTTGATAAATCGCGATTTTTCACGCTTAAAAGTTTAGGCGGAAATGGGCGTGGCCTATATCACGTGATTTAGTTGGATCCAGAGAACACGTGGATATATGGATTTTAAATGTCCGGTGTGGGAGTTATAGGGCCAAACGTGTTTTTTCTGCTATAGCGCTACCTAGTGGTGGAAGTGGGTCAATTGTTGCGCCTGAGGTCCTTGCGGAGTTTCAGACCAGTCCTGAAAATGGCAACCCCCCACCATGTATGGTTTAGGCTGTAGTCGGAGTTTGAGGCGGAGAAGAATAATGATGATGATGATGAATAATCAGTAGAAAAACAATAGGGTTCCACAGCCCTGCTATGCGAACGGCGTAGCTCTTGCTACCGTCGGTTCTTGCAGACTCGAGCTTGGACCCCTAACAAGAGTTATCTCAAGACACTTTACAGATAGAGTAGGTCTAGACCACACTATAATTTACAAAGATCCAACAATTCCAGTAATTCCCCCAAGAGCAAGCATTTAGTGCGACAGTGGCGAGGAAAAACTTC